>NW_006399802.1:3701898-3704615 GCF_000299155.1 Elephantulus edwardii
CCTTCTAAGAATCAAATCCCTATGCACATTCTGCTTTCCTTTTTAGACCTGACTGCTTGCCCCACCCCCAGCCACACACCATGATTTCCAGAGCTGAAGCTAAATCATCCTTGGTGCCCTTCCAAAAGTTAGCATGGGATTACAAAATATGAAGATTGCATTTGGGGGAGAATTTGGAAACTAGGGCAGAGGATGAAGGTTGGAAGATTTGGGGCCTGCAGGATTAAAATGTCCTCTTTCCTGGCTGCGCTACCCTCCAGACCTACCCCCAAGAAATACCAAGCCTATTGGCATCAAGTTGATCCAAGTTTGCAGGACAGAGCAGATCTGTCCACAGGGTTTCCAAGGCTGTATGGAAACAGATCTTCTCATCATTTTTCCCCTTGGAGTACCTGATGGATTCAAACCACCAACATTTTGGTTACTAGTCTAGTGCTTAACCACTGTGCCAACAAAGCTCCTCTGGTGAATGTAGGAAGAAGAATTCTCCTTGCCTTTCTTCAGGGAAAAGCAGCTGGAGACACAAGCATCCTCCTGACTTCAGAGAGTATACAGCCTCCCGTGACCCCTTAGCAGTGAGTTGAAGAGATCCTCACCACGGTCCAAATTTTTCTGGGCTTTGCTGAACACAACTTTCTTCCTATATTTTAGAATTCTGGAAAGGAAAAAACCCCACATAGATGGCTTCAGGCCTTGGGCCATTTCTTACTTTTTCTTTCTGGTTCCCAACAGGAGCAAGAAGAGATCTGCCTGGTGGGGATTAAGACGATAGTGTTCTCTCCCAACCAACCGAGGTGGCAACAGGACGCGTGAAGAGATTACCTCCCTACCCCTGCTTACCTGTCTATGTGTCAGGTTTAAGCCCCTGGAGGGTGATGTGTAACACTGTTTAGGAATCTTAAAAAATAGAGACCCTATAGCTGGGATTACAGGGCGTGGAGACATTCTCGCCTTTCACGTCGAGGCTTCGGATGCCTGCCAGCTTTACTCAGCCTTGCCAGTTGCTGAGCCCTGCTTTACACGGAGTGATTTATTCCAGCCTGCTTAAAATTAGTCATGTATCAAACTCAAATCCAAACCCATTGCTGCCAAATCACTTTCTACTCATAGCAACACTGTAGGACAGGGTAGAACTGCCCTACAAGGCTTCCAAGACTTTTCTAACTATTTTCATTTTTTTTGTTATCATGTGAGTGAAAGTTTACAAAGCATACTGTTTTTTAATTCACTCATGCATATACATTTTGTTTTGTGTCATTAATCACAATACCCACAATGTAATCACACTTCTCCCACTTCTTCCCTGCAGTTCTGACTCCCATTAATCCTTCTATCCTGTTCCTTCCTGCCTTCAAGGTTTTATCCTTGAGTCAGTGCTGCTCTTCTAACCTTTAGTGATTGATTACTGTGAGGAATAAGTGCTTCCTCGTGTCACTGTTCACCTACAAGCTTGTATGATGTTTGGCTAAATATTGAGTCAACGTCTCAGGAATTCATTAAGACCAATAAGACTGGAGCATTTTTATGTTCTTTAGTTGTATTTCATGTTTTGTTCCATTCTATCCAGGATCTTCTACTGTGATCCCTGTTAGAGTGGCCACTGGTGATAGACTGGCATTATCTAGCTCTTCTGGTCTCAGGGTTGTGAAAGTTGATGTTCAAGTTGTCAGTTAACCCCTTTGACTAATTATTTCAGTACTTCACCTTTGTTCTGAATAGAGAGAGACTAATAGTTGCACCTTAGATGGCTGTTCAAAAGCTTTTTAAAGACTCCAGTTGCTACTCATCAAACAGTGTCTTTGTGGAGTATGTTTTGCCAATTGATCTTGATGTCCCTTAAGACTGTGATCCAGAGGCCCCAGAACAAGGCTGTATAATCTTTAAGGAAGCAGACTGTCACATTTTTCTCACTTAAAGTGGCTGATAGTTTAAACTTTGTGCCTTTCAGTTAACAGTCAAGTACTTTAACCACTATACCACCAGGGCTCTTAATCACATCCCAGAACCCCTTTATATTTGGAGATCATCTTGGCATTGACCAGTTTGGATTCAAATGAGTGTGTCCAGATAGAGGTATAGTTGGGAAAAATAATGGGTCCATGTAAAAGACCCAGTCTTTCAAAGACTTGCTTTGTGACCTTGTTGTTGTTATCAGGTGTCACTGAGTCAGTTCAAGTTTGCAGTAACTCTGTGTGTACCAGATCAAAACCTTACCTACTCCTGCACCCACCCATGCATTGCTGTTATCTTTGAGCCCATGGTTGCCCTATGCTATGTGACCTCAGGAAGGTAATTTGCTTCAATTTCTGTTACAAAAATATAATAACCCTCATTTATGCCAATTTTTCAGGTAAAAGTGCTTCCTGAAATATGTATTGTGGCACAAATGCAAAAGGCTTATTATTATCTTCTGGAAGCAAAGAAACAAAACTACTAAGGGCAATGTCTTCCAAATATCAGCCCAGGTAGAATTATGGGCTCCATAATCAAAATAATGTGATTGGAAATAACTGACTGGTTTTTATTCTGAATTATGTCTTTCCTAATTATTTTTGGCTGTTAAAATGTCTTTTTAAAAAAGAAAAGGTATGGCACGCGTGCTGGAGGGGGCGAGTGGGGAAGGATCACTGGCAAGATCCCGAGGCGAGGCTTGCGCGCCCGCCCCCGCCCTGGCCCCCAGCGCCCACCCGGTCGGCCCGGCCCAGCCATGATCAAGG
>NW_006399802.1:3705979-3708534 GCF_000299155.1 Elephantulus edwardii
CAAAATGGGTGACTCTGGAGGACATTATGCTGAGTGAAGTATCTCAGTCATGAAGGGCCAAATACTGCATAGTGCCACTGTTGTAAAACAACTGACCTCGGGGTTAGGGGGAGACTGAGAAAGACGGATTCAATAATGTATACTGCATTGAAACAGATGAGGGAGAAAACTGTTTAAAAGGGATATATGTGATTAGGTATTTTTGTCATGACAGGTGCCTAGAGTGAAGGCTACATGGTGGAGTGGACCTGGGGGAGGGTTTGTAAAACAATGAAAGAATTTTTGTTTTACTTTTACAAGAGGGTAGTATACTAGGGGGGAGGGTTGGGAGGGGAGAAAAGTACAACAATATATGAATGGAAATCCAAAGTCTCTATAAATTTTTACTGACATTAACAATAGATTTTTGTTAAAAGGAAAGAGAAAAATAAAAATAAAAAAAATAAAATTACTGGTACCATGTATATGTCCCCAAACTTTAACTGAAATATTGGCTAATTCAAAAGTCTAAAAATCGTAGGCATAGAAGACCAAGACTGGGCCTGCTAAGTTAATTTTCTCTGCAGAGAAGTGATAAAGTAGTAGCAGCCAGAATTGCTACAACTTTGGGGACTTTCAAAGAGTGAATTACCTCCTTCCAGGAAGGAAAATATGGAAAATAGAGGCTGTGACAAGTACTGACATCATCACGCTGCTGTCCAAACATCTGTTCATCTTTTAGATAACCGTATGAGAACACTGGCTCAAAAATTCAAGACCAGTTCATTAATCTTTCACTTAACATGGCACTACATGAAATGTCTTGACTTCAAAATAACAAAATAAAGCAGATATTTAAAGCTACACTGATATGCCACTGTAATAGATACTGTCTAAACAACAGAAAATGGGACTTAGGGGCACAAAGCCATGAGCGGATCCATAGCCTAGCTCCATGGTGCCACAAGAGTCACACCAACAGCTGACTCACAGACTCACAGTTATGGTACCAAAATGGGTTTTATTAGGGAAGTGAGTGGGGAGACAAAGAATATTTCACAGTACAAGTTCAGGCCTTAGCCCAACAGTTCCAAGGTACAATTCCATAATAAGTCCAGGCCCCAGTTTCAGTTCAGCAGTCAAATCCAAATCATCCAGCAAGGTTTGCCTGGCAGCAGTTATGTCAGCTTCTCCTTCAAATATCCACCAAGAACAGCCACATTTTTAACTGAGGCCAGTACAAATGCAAGAAACCTCAGGTCATAACTTGCTATCGTTTGCCCACAGCAATGCCACAGTCTCTCCACCACCAGGGTCTCGCTCTCACTAGGGTCTTGCTGCCACAGGACTTGCTCACCTCAAGGCGTGCTGCCCATAACTCCATGCACTTGCTCCTCCCTTCCTCTTTCCACTATCTGTGTCTCCACAATGGTGCACATGAATGTCCTGGCAGACACTCTCAAGAACATCAGCAATGCCAAGAAGAGAAGCAGGCGCCAGGTTCTTATCAGGCCGTGCTCCAAAGTCACAATTTGGTTCCTGGCAGTAATGATGAAACATGGCTACCCTGGTGACTTTGGGATAACTGATGATCACAGAGCCAGGAAAATTATTGTCAGCCTCACAGGCAGGATAAACAAGTGTGGCGTTATCAGCCCCAGATCTGATGTACAATTCAGAGATCTAGAAAAATGGCAGAAAAATCTGTTCCTGTCTTTTCAGTTTGGTTTCATTGTACTGACCACCTCAGCTGGCATCATGGACCACGAGGAAACAAGACAAAATTACACAGGAGGGAAAGTTCTAGGATTCTTTTTCTAGGGATGTAATACATTGTGCAAATAAAATATCTCAATAGACTCTTCAAAAAGAAAAAAGTCTTGCTATCCAATATGGGAAGCACTCTTTCTCTTATCCCAGTCTCACAGCACTGATGATTTGCAAGACCAAGTGTTTGCCGTTAAGATAGCGGGGGTAAAGGGGGAGCGGGGGGCAGACGCAGCTAACTGTAAGGGCTAAAAAAGGCCCCACAAAAAAAAAGACACCCAACTTTTAGGCTAACACCACAGATATAAACACACTACTTCCCAAAGAATGATTTTCCTCTTTCACTCCTCCTGCCCCAGGCAACCAAAAACACTCATCTCTCCTTGTTTTTGTTATCTTATATAAAAGAGGTCATACAGTATACGTCCTTTTGTGATTGACTTATTTCATTCAGCAAAATGTCTTTGAGGTTCATCCATGTTGTACATGTACCACATTTTGTTTATGTATTCATCTGTTCTTGAGCACTTGGGTTATTTCTACCTTTTCCTACTGCGAATAATGTTGCAGTAAAATACATGAACACATGTCTTTGCACATTGCTGCTTTCAAATCTCAGGAACATAAACATAGGAATGGAATTACTGGATCAAATGATAGTTCTGTTTTAAATTTTTTGAAGAATCACCATCCTGTTTTCCACAATGCCATATCATTTTATATTCCTCTCAGTGATGGATAAGGGTTCAGATTTCTCCACAACCTTGAAAACATTTCTTATTTTCTGATTTTTTTTTAATCTTTAAATA
>NW_006399802.1:3709791-3711592 GCF_000299155.1 Elephantulus edwardii
AAAAATATTAACAATAAAAAATATTTAGGTTCATGGCTTTGTGGGACTGGTCAATTAAGTATCCTAATATTACTTTTAGAGTTTTGGTTCTACACTTCTTACCCAATTTGGTAGATAGTCCCTGAGATAATAACAGCTTGTGGGAGCCATCCAATATTAAAAAATTGGTATCTGTTTGCCAGGAGCAGCAGAGAAAGAAAATCCAAAAGTTAGAGGAGCTGGCTGCAGGTCTAGTTGTTTGCATGAACTGCTGCCTCTTTGCTATGAGACCAAAATAACCAGACAGTGCTCAGCTTCCATTACTGAATATTGTTATGAAATATTCAATGCATGAATCTTGATCAGTAGAGGGAAATGTGAAACAGGACAGCAAAGTTCTTTTTAGAATCCAAACTTACTGAAACCTTTAAGAGTGAGAGAACCCTTGAATCTATTTTCATTTAAAAAAACCTTTAAACATTGAAGCAAATATTTTCCCCAAATTTCTTTTTCTTTTTAACCACCACCCCCTTTTTGTTGCATACCATCAAATCAGATCTGACTGGCACAGGAGATTTCCCCTTTAGTGGATTCAAACTGTGCACCTTCAGGATTGCAGCAAAGCTTCTTGCCACTAGGCCAGCAAAGCTCCCTCTCCTCAAATTTCTTTTAGAACCTATATTGGTCTTAACAACAAGGAAATCTCTTAAAAATAAAACAAAATGGCAAAGATGTAGAAAATAGTGGCAAAAGGGTAAGAAAATAAGATTTGACAAATTATAATTTCAGGGAGAATAAAACAAATCTTTCCATAACTGGAAGACATAGTCCTTGAAAATGAAAGAATCCTTGGTGATAAAGTCTATTAATTAGAAAAAGGTCCATACAGCACAATTATTGTGACATTTTATAACATGAGTGATAGAAGATTGTATAGACGTCCAGAGAAGATAAAGAAGCTGTGTACAAATGGTTAGCAATCAAAATTACTGAAAGCTTCTCAAAAATAACTGTGGGAGTAAGAAGGCAATGGAACAATGTCTTCAAAATTTTCAAGAATACTTTCCTAATGTAGAAGTAATTGCCCAAGCATCAAAAATATCCAAGTAGAAGAATAGAATAAAAACATTTTATAGCAACAGGGTATCAAAATATGAAACTCTTAGAGCTATGGGTGTAGTCACATCAGAGGCAGAGGCAGAAGGGGAGAAGTTATACGGATCCTGTCTTAGTTTAAATTGTGCTATTTTGTTCATCATGGATTTTTAAATTATTTTTTGTCTGAATTTCATTGAAATGAAAGAAAATGGAAGAGGGGAAACAAGCATGATTTTCTTTAAACTTAAAATCTCATAAAGTTATTTGACTCTTTAAATTCTCTGTATGTATAGCTTTGATAAACATACTGTTTTAAATTGATGGGTGGATATGTGTTTTTTGTAAGTTAATCAAAGCACTGGTAAAAGAAGATAGTACATAGAGAATGTTGTTGCTGTTGTGTACTGTCGAGTCGGAACTGACCTATAACTGACCCTCCAGTGGGCTTTCAGAGGCAGTTAATCGCACCAGAGGAGATCTCCCATCCATCTACTGCAGACCAGCTGGTGGCCTCGAACCATGTGCCTTCAGGATTATAGCACAGCTTCTTGCCATAAGGCCACCAGAGCTGCCATAGTGAATAGTGATTTTACAGTCTTAAAAAAACAAAGTGACTGCTAACTCCAGGAAAGAAGCAAAAGAAGATAAACAACATACTTGGCTTAGCTTTGAATAGTATTTACATAGTCATACTAACGTTGTTGTTGTTGTTGTTGTTGTTGTT
>NW_006399802.1:3712407-3712973 GCF_000299155.1 Elephantulus edwardii
TAATCTGCTCTGCATACAGGTTGAAAAGGTATGGAGATAGGACACATCCCTAATGTACGCATCCAATATTGATTCAGCTAAAACTTTATGATAATATAGTGAGAGCAGAAGAGAGGGGAGAATTAAAGAAGACTAATTAAAAGGGCTAAAGGCTCTTTTGTAGAGCAAATCCATAAATAATGTCTAAAATTGATAAATCAAGAAACTTAAATACATCCTTTAGATAGTAACTAGAAAGCCTTGCTGCATAGGGAAGATCTGCTATCAAGGGCCTCTTTAAAGTGCTAAGGAGCAAGGATGTCAGGCTAAAGATTCACGTGTGCCTGACTCCAGTCATAGTATTTTCAATTATTTTATATACACCTGAAAGCTACAAAATTAATAAGGCAGACTGAAGAACTGATGCCTTTAAATTGTGGTGTTGGCAAAGATTATTGAACAAACCATGCGCTGCCAAAAGAACAAATCTAGCTCGGAGGAAGTGCAATCAGGACGCTCTTCAAAGGCAAGAATGCTCAAACTTCATCTCACATACCTGGGGCATGTCAGGAGGGGCCAGTCCTTAG
>NW_006399802.1:3713658-3728128 GCF_000299155.1 Elephantulus edwardii
GCACCTAACAACAATAACAATCATTAGAAATGCCATTTAAGTATCAGGAGAAAAAGCTAAAAGAGTAGAAGTTAATTCTCTGGGAGAACAGCCAGGAAGAGTGGCCAAGAAGAATGAATGAGGAAGAAAATTATTTTTCATTACAAATAAGACTTTTGTAATTACTTAACTTTTCCATATATGTGAGTGTATTTTTTTTATTAAAGTGAAAGTCAATTTAAAAACAAAAGAAAGCACATGACAACTACAAAATAAAATCATTTTGGTTACAGATAAAGGAGAACCTTCCAATATCTGAAGTTGCTCAAGAGGAAGACTGACTACCCCTACAGCTAATGAGCTTCCTAGCATCTGAAGTATCCAAACAGAAACAGTTTGTCGATCTGTCAGAAATAAGGTAGAGTTCCATACTTCACTGGGAAGTTAAACCACATGCCCATTCTGATCTCCCTTTCAACATTAAGACCCCTTACAATTCCATATATCTGTGAAGATTGCCATGTTGTCATTCAGCTGTTATGTAATGAATCTATCTTTGCATTTAGTAAGCAAAGCATTTATTACCTACTTTGTTTCTGGCACTGTCCCAGGTCTTGGACTAGAGGTTAGGGGAACTAACATAGATATGCTGGAGTGTCTGCCTACAAGAGTCATTGAAGGTTAGCACTGGAAAGTCCCTCAGTATTTGGCTGAACCAATCATTAGAGAAAGACACTGGGGTCCTAAGAGAGGCAGAGACTTGTACAATATCAGCCAGCACTCATGGCATTATCAGGCTCACATCCAGACCTCTTGTTTCCTGTGCCAATACTTTTCCTCTCTCAATGCCTTCTCTGAAGAGCACTTTCTTAAAAACCAAACGAAAATGAAACTTCTTTGAGTATTTTGCTGATCTCAAGTAGGTATCATTGCACAGTGAATATTCTTCCTTTTTTTTTAAACTATAACAAGGTTTGGCTTCCTGGATATCTACTTCAGAATGGGAGTCAGTGAACCTTCTAGAGACACTCGGTCAAAATTCAGTGAACCTAGACCTCCAAGTCATGCACCAGAAAGGGCTAAAACAACAGAAATAAAACGAATTGGCATTGCTTTGTCTCACCATCTTGGGAGATGCGTGAGAATTCTTCGTAGAGAGTTACTGTCTGTGTCATGGGTAAAATCCCAAATCATTTTGCGGAGTTTGTTATTGTTCCAATAGTTAGAAGAGCGCCAACATCTGCATGTACTAACATCTCTTTGTAGTATCACTTCCTGGATCCTTACTGCCTGATTTGGTTGCCCTGTTGCAACTAATCTTGCTGAGCTCCAGTTTCCTCATCCTCTTTCTGAAACTGAGGCACCATGGGTAGTAAACTAGACTAGTGGCTCTGAACTGGGGCTACTTTGCCACTACTCCAGGGAGCATTTCTCCATTTGTGCCCACCCTGCCATCAGGGACAACATCTGGAAACATATTTTGTTATCACAACTGAAATGGAATTCTACTGGCATCTGATGACTAGGTATGGGGACATTGCTAAAAATCTTACAATGCACAGAGCAGCACTCTCAACCCCAGAGTGTGTGCACACACACAGAGGGAGAGAATAATCCAGTCCCAGATGTCAATAGTGTGGCTGAGAAATCCTGGGCTAGACTCTTTGGCTGCAAATGATAGAGCTCAATCCTAATTTGCTTACCAAAACAAAAGGAGTGATTATTGGAAGAATGCATATTATCATAATTTTTTTAAGATTTTTTGGGAGAAAACTCTCAGAAGGAATATGCCTTAGTGGGAGGAATGAGTAATGCAATTCCCATTTGTCCCATCTGGGTCATTTTTCCTCTCTCTGTTTTTTGTTTTGTTTTTTCCTTCAGTCCTTATTATTTCCATGTGACGCAGGATTCAACACTCAAACCATTAGCATCAAGTCACTGCGTCAGTTCATGTTATTAAAGTTCTTCCTCTCTTTCTCAGTCTCTCCACCTTTTCTAGCATGATGTCTTTAACCAAAAACTGGCCCCTCTGACAACATGTCCAAAGTATGTGAAACTGAGTTTCAACATCCTTGTTTCTAAGGAGCACCCTAGCTGCACTTCGCCAAGATAGACTTGTTTGTTCCCTTGACAGTCCACGAGATACTCAATATCTTCTCCAACACCACTGTTTAAAAACATCAGATTTTCTTCTGCCCTTCTATATGTCCAACTGCAGATGCAGAGAAAACAATTGAAAATACAATGACTTGTAAACATTCATGCTTATTGCTGCATTGTTCACAATAGCAAAGAGAATGGAAACAACCCAAGTGCCCATAAACAAACGAGTAGAAAGAGAAGCTGTGGAATATTCACATAATGGAATACTATGCAACACTGAAAAACAAGGAACTCATAAAATATACAATATGGGTGACCCTGGAGGACATTATGCTGAGTGAAATATCTCAGTCACAGAAAGACAAATACTGCATAATGCCACTGTTATAGAACAGGACTGGCATGGGGGTTGGAAGAAAACTAAGAAAAAAGGGGATAAATAATGTACACTACATTGAAACTGATGAAGGAAAGAACTTCTTGAAAGGAATATGTAATTAGGTATTATCTGCATAACAACAGTCCAGAATAAGAGCTGCAAAGTAAAGTGAACTTGGGCAGGGAGGGAGATTGTACAACAATGAAAGATTTTTTTTTTCAAAGAGAAAAGTGAATTGGGGGGGCAGGCAGGGAAAATGTGCAACAGTGAATGAATGGAAATCCAAATTCTCTATAAACTTTCATTAAAATCTCAATTAAAAAAGAAAATACCATTAACCAGACTGGGCACGCCTTAGCCATTAAACTGATATCCCTCCATTTTAACACTTTGGAGAGGTCTTTGACAGTAGGTTTTCCCTGTGCCACACAACTTTAGATTTATTGATTGCTGCTACCATGAGTGTTGATTGTGAATCTAAGTTGAATGAAATTGTTGACAATTTCAATTTTTTTCCTCCACCTATCATGATGTTGCCTTTTAGTCCAATTCGAAAGGAATGAAATACAGGCCTAACTACCCAAATTCTTTGTTCACATCTTCATAGCTCCATAACCAGAGAAGAGACAACCATCCTTTTCTTTCTCAGCTCTATGATCAGATTCCAGGAAAGACCCTGATTGATCCATGTCATAGTGCTTCTATAATATCTAGGGTAAGTATATCAGATATACCACAAATGAGTGATTTTAATAAACAGAAGTTTAGGGGGGGTTTTCCTCACAGTTTAAGAGCCTAGAATCCTGTATTCAGGTACTGACTCTACTGGAGATTTTCCTCTTTCTGTTAGCTCTGGAGAATGAATACCCTTGTCTCTTTGAGCTTCTGTCCTTGGTGATTTTCACGTGTTTTGGAATCTCTCTTCCCCCTCTGCTGCTTTTGTTTTCATGTTTATTCTCTTTATATCTCAAAAGATATTGATTGAAGACACATCTTACATTAATCTCGTTTCATTGACATAACAAAGTCGAACCATTCCAAAGTAAAATTATGAATACAAGTACAAAGGATAATATTAAGGATAATATTTATAACACATTTTAGGGAGACACAATTTAATCAATAGTCCACCTGGGTGTTGTGCTTATTCCTGAACACATGATTAAATCCAGAGAGAGTGAAGTACTGGCAGTGATTGGCCTATCCTGGGACACAGGCTGACACCTATGACCAGAGGGAAATGTGTGTTTCCTGACATGAGGGAAGAAGTTCTAGACAGATAAAAACAATACCCTCACCTACAACCAGGAGGAGATAAAGTAGATGAATGGAATCTTCTAAGAATCAAACCTCTATGCACATCCAAAAACTTCTCCAGCAGGGTAAAAAGGGAAGCCACCAACTGGGAAAAAGTATTTGGTAATAACATATCAGATAAGGGACTAATATCCAGAATTTATAAAATACTTGGGCACCACAACAAGATAAAGGTAAATAATCCAATAGAAAAATGGGCACAGGATATGAAGAGACACTTCACTGAAGACGACATTCAGATGTCTAACAAGTACATGAAGAAATGTTCAAAATCCCTAGCTCTAAGAGAGATGCAAATTAAAACAACTATGAGATATCATCTCACCCCAGTCAGAATAGCAAAATTTAACAGAACAGCAAGCAACAAATGATGGAGAGGTTGTGGGGAAACTGGAACCCTGATTCACTGTTGGTGGGAGTGTAAAATGAAGCAACTACTACAGAAGGTAGTATGGCGCTTTCTCAAAAAGTTGTAAATAGAGATACCCTTTGACCCAGCAATTCCACTACTGGGAATATACCCCAAAGAGACTATAACTGACACCCAAGCAGATATATGCACACCCATGTTTATTGCGGCTTTGTTCACAATAGCAAGGAGTTGGAAACAACCTAAGTGCCCATCAACAAGTGAATGGATAGAGAAGCTGTGGTATATTTGCACAATGGAATACTATGCTGCATTGAAAAAGAAGGAACTCATGCAATATTATTCAAAATGGGTGACCCTGGATGACATTATGCTGAGTGAAGTATCTCAATCACAAAAGGACAAGTATTGCATGGTGCCACTGTTGTAAAACAGGACTGACCTTGGGGTTGGGGAGAGACTGAGGAAGATGGGTTCAATAATGTATACTGCATTGAAACAGATGAGGGAGAAAACTGTTTAAAAGGGATATGTGATTAGGTATTTTTGTCATGACAGGAGTCTAGAGTGAAGGCTACATGGTGGAGTGGACCTGGGGAAGGGTTTGTAAAACAATGAAAGAATTTTTCTTTTACTTTTCCAAGAGGGTAGAGTACTAGGGGGGAGGGTTGAGAGGGGAGAAAAGTGCAACAATGAATGAATAGAAATCCAAAGTTTCTGTAAATTTTTACTGATTTTAATAACAAATTAACAAAAAAAAACAACCCAATAGTCTCTCCAACATGGAATAGCTGGACTTAGGGGTCAAATATTTTTATGTTACTCCTACCTTTCCCTCGACTCGTGTGTTTTATCTTGAGCAAGTCCCTTCCCTTCTCTGGGCCCCAGTTTCTTGCCTGAAAAAGAGCAGAGAAGACCAGACATTAAATGGCTTTTCCTTCTCCAATATTTAATAAATTTTAGTTGGTTAAGTACCATTCACCACCCTAACAATTGAAACATTTGGAAATATTTGCTAAATCCATTCATATTCCTGCCTCTAGAGTATAACACAGTCTTGGAAAAATAGAGATTTATTTTTAAACCTTTTGAAAGATCCACAGAAACAGCCTCAGCTGAAAATGCTTTAAAATGTGAAAGGCAAGGCCGTGTATAATAAAGGATGGTCAGCACAACATCACTAAAGGGTAGGAAGACATACAGAGGCAGTGCTGTTGTTTTGTGGGGTTGTGTCAGAAATAGCCAACCCCTCCAGGGGTCTTCAGAGGCAATGAATCACACTGGAGGAGATTGCCCATCCTTCTACAGAGCAGCTGGTGGACTGAACCACATGTTTTTGAAATTGCAGTGCAGCTTCTTACCACTAGGCCTCCAGAGGTCCTTAGAGGCGTTGTTGTTGTTGTTGTTGTTGTGTACCACTGAGTCAGGACCGGCCCATAGCTGACCCTCCAGCAGGTTTTAAGAGGCAGTTAATCACACAGGAGGAGATTAACCATCCTTCTCCCACAGGGCAGTTGGTGGAATCGAACCATGTGCCCTAGGAATTGCAGTGCAGATTCTTACCAATAGGCCACCAGAGCTCCCTAGAGGGATTAGGATTCATAAAAACAAACAAACAAACAAACAAAAAACACCCAAATTACAGAGAGGAAGTGAGAAAAGTGCATAGAAATTAATGTTATAGAAGAAAATGTGTATGTATGTATGCTTGAATGAAAAATTAGTGACTATTTCAGTATCACCTATCATGCAAATGAATAACTATTTCATAACAACCTGCTGCGAGTTGTACACTATTTGATGATCTTAAAATTCATCTTAAACAAAACACATATTCTTGCACGATGGAGCTTACATTCTAGTGAATGTAGTTCATCCTTGTGATTGGAGAAGAGTTCTTGAATTTCTCATGGACTGTCAAAAATCCAAACAGAAATGTCTTAGAAAAAGTGCAACAGGAGTGCTCTTTGGAGGCAAGGATGATGATACTTCATCTCACATACTTTGGGCATGTTACTAGGAGAGGCTTTGGAGAGTAACATCATGCATGGAAAGGTAGAAGGTCAGTGAAGGAGAGGAAGACCTTCAACAATATGGATTGACACAGTGAGAGTACCAATGGAATTAAGTGTGGAAGGCAGAGGATAGGACCGGGTTCAGATGTGTTGTTCATAGGATTGCTATGAGTCATACTCAACTCAACAGCACCTAACAACAACAAGTCCATCATAAACATCAATAAGATAAATTCAATGTCCCTTATCCTCTTGCCAAACCTCTTCAGTTCCTAGAAAATTCCCACTCATATATTCTGAAATCGATCAAATAGAACATCTGGTTTACCAACTCCAGAAATCATCACTTCCCTCAAACTTCTTCACAAGTTTGTGTCAACTCTTTCAGGAAGCCTCCTCTGATAGTTCTTCCTTTCTAGCCTACAGATTTCATCTCTCTCTTCTATGCCTCTCATTTTATGTTGAGATTTATTATTACTTTTCTTGTTGAACCATAGCTTTTGTTAAGGAAAAGGAAGCGTTCTGTTTACTTCAGGACTGAATATTCAAGAAACACATATAGCGAACCTATTCTACCATCTCTTCTCCTCTTCTCCATATCGTCTCTTGCCAGAAACACAAGCATCATCCTTAGTGATCCCTTCTCCCTCACTGCCCGCATCCAACCATTCCCAAGGTTTATCAAGTCTTCCTCTCTTTATATATCTCTCTCTATTCTTACCTCTGGTTGCATCACTCATTTCCTTTAGACTGGGACAATCTTGTCCATCACTCATTGTTCAAAGTTGACTTAATATTGACCTCTTCCAGGAAGCCTACATTTCCCTCTAGGTTGGACTGGGTCTCTTCTCTAGCATTTTGGAACTCCTATGTTTACCAGTAAGGAGTTCTTGTGGCCTAGTAGTAAGAACCTGCACTGCAACCCCAAAGCCAATCCGCTCCCATGTGATTTACTGCCTCTGACTGGGCACTGACCTCATAGTTTCCCACTGAAGGGTCTACTGTGGGTCCATTCCAACTCAATGGCACACAACAATTTAGATGACAAATGTGTCTAACAATTTAGATGACAAATGTCAATCTCTCCTATCAGACTATAATCTTCATGATCATATGGTTCACCTTCTAGCCCATTGCCTGAAATATGTGTGGTAGGTAACAACAAATTACATTTCATTCAATAATTCCTGAAACAAATTCATTTGGAATAAAAAAGCCTGAAATCTACCTCCTTGGAGCCTCAAAATTCTCGTCTGTGAATTACCTCCCAATCTAACTGCAGGCTCTCTAATAATACAATCAGAGGGGTGCCAACCTCCTATACAGTTGAAAATGCACATGTAATTTACAACTGAACTTGAAAAGAAAAAAATTTCAATTATACAGCTCCACATAAATTCAGAGCTTTTTCCTGTTGCTATTTTAGTGAGCTGTTTTTAGAAAGTAACAAGCTCAGTATCAGTAGTCAGAACAAGTCCAGGGGTCAACTGTGGAACAGATTGTCAGTTTGAACTTGCTCATTTACAAGTTCAAATTGATGATGAAAAAGATTAAAACAACTCCACAAAAGCCAAAATAAAACCTTGAGTATATCCCACTTGAATTTAGACACTATTTCATTAATAGATTTGATGCACTGAAAATTAATGCCCCAAACCCAGAAAACTGGGCAAGAACATCATAATTGAAGAAACCAAAGATCATTTTAAAAGCCAAGAAGGAAATAAGACTAAAGTGGATGTCAGAAGAGATCCTGAGACTTGTTCTAGAATACAGAGAAGCTAAAGTGGAAGAAAGAAATGATAAGGTAAGAGAACTGAACAAAAGATTTCAAAGGGCAGCTCAAGAAGACCAAGTATTATAATGAAACATGCAAAGACCTAGAGTTAGGAAATCTAAAGGGAAGAAAAACAGGCATCTCTCAAGCTGAAAGGTATGAAGAAGAAAAAGAATTCAAGTCTCTAGTTGCAAGACTGAAGGATTCTTTGAGCAAAATATTCAGTAACACAAGAAGCAACAAAAGAAAAGGAAAGAAATTCACAGAGCCACTATACCAAATAGAATTGGGCAATGCTCAACTATATCAAAAACCAATGATAATGAAAGAAGTACAAGTTGCACTTAAGGCATTGGTGAAAAATAGGCTCCAGAAATTGGTGGGAGACCAGTTGAAGTTCTTCAACGCACAGATGCAGCCCTGGACTTGCTAATAAATCTATAACCAAAAATGTGGTCACTTGGCAGGAAGAGATTAATGTGCTGGGGTTTTGGTTGTTGTTGGGTTTTTTTTTTCTCATTTTAAAAAAAAATGAACCAAGAGTACATGGAAACTATCAAACAATATCGTTAAACCACATACAAGTAAAATCTTGCTGAAGATATTTATTTTTTTTAATGACTGGAACAGTCAAGCTGAATTCATAAGAGGCTGTGAAATATCACTGCTAACAGCAGAAGGATCTTAGCTGAAAGCGGAGGATACCAGAAATGTATTTTCTTGAGTTTTATCCACTCTGCAAAGGTATTTGGCTGTGTGGATCATAATAAATTATGGGTAATATTGTAAATAATGGGAGTTGCAGAATACTTAATTGTGCTTTGTGGAACTTTGTACATTGACCAATAGGCAGTTAGTTGTTTGAACAGAACAAGGAGATAATGCATAATTTAAAATCTGCATAGATGTGTGCCAGTGTTGTATCCTTTATCATACTTACTGAGTCTAAACCATGACCATAACTCCTACACTGCTACAGTCAGCTCTCTGCCAAAATTAGGAAAGCTGGTTACTCTGGAGAGAAGAAGCTGAATTTATTCTGAGAAACTAGACAGCAAGAACCTTCAACGGTGTTCTCCAAGCTTGTAAGAAGGTCCCAAGGAGCTATGTCCCTTGGTACTCACATCTCTTCCCTTGAATAGGGACTAATTCAAGTATTCACTTATAACCAATAGACTACAACAGAAGTGATATTGCATGACTTCTGAGATTAAGTCAGAAAAAGCCTTAGAGTTACTGTCTGAGCCTCGTGGACACTGTCACTAGGAATCCTGAGCCATCTCTAAAAATCCTGTGACCGCCACAGTGGAAAAGCAATGTCTTGGTGTTCTGGTTACTGATGACAATAGAGCTCAGCTTTCTTCTTTCTTTTCTTTTCTTTTTTTCGGGTACCAAGACATTAGACATCTGAGCAAAGCTGTTCTCCAGAGGAGCCCACATGCTAGCTGATCCCCCCAAGTGATCTCAGAACGCCACATAAAGCAGCAGAAACACTCTGCTGATTCCAGCCTGAGTTCATGACCTACAAAACTTCAAGATACCATAAAATGGTTGCTGTTTAAAGACACTAAGTTTGGGGGTAATTTGTATCTAGTAACACTTAACTCAAACATCATCTTTAAGGTGAACACTTAACTCAAACATCATCTTTAAGGTGCTCAGTAATAAGCTCATTATTCCAAAAACAGGTAAAGAAAGAAAAAAAATGAATGTTTATTCTGCCTTTATAGAATTTTCTTTAAAGAAGTGTATTTGAGAAACTATTACCAAATAGTTTGCAGGAGCAAACTGAAGAATCACAGCTGATAAACAATGAAAAAGATATTAGAGTATTGCCATTTTAAAATCTCTAGCAACAAAATAAACTAGATGATTGCTAAAATCATTAGAAAAAAAGTAAGGATATTAGTAGATTGAAAACACTTGAATTCACTGATGAGTATCTTCTTAATAGCCCAAGACAAGAGAAAAAATAGACATAGTGTGGATACTAATATTAGGCATCCCCTTGAACCCATTCTGGCCCCTAAATCAAACCTGGATCTGAAAACACCTCTAGACTTCATCACCAGAGCCCAAAAGGACATGCTAAATGATCACTTACCAGATGTAATCAGCAAGTTCAGGCCATCAGGACACTCAGCCATGGATTGTTGTGGTATTTGGGGTTTTTTTGTTTTGGGGGGTTTTTTTTAAAACAAATATAATTTGTTTTAAAGGAGATGGAGAAGAAGTTATTAATGAAAAGAGACTTAAGAGGTATAGTTTGAAGCTCAACATCAAGAAAATAGAGATTCTCACCACTGGACCGATTGGCAGCACGATAATAGATAGAGAAGAGACTGAAGTTGTTAACAATTTCAGCTTGCTTGGTTTCATAACAAACACTCTTGGCTAACAGTCAAGAAATCAAAAGATGAAGAGCAAAAATAGTCTCTTCGTCTAGAGACTAAGGTGCATCTGATCCAGGCCATGATCATCACAATTACTTCTGTGCATCAGAGAGCTAGACAATAAATAAGGACAATAGAAGAAGGATCAATACCTTTGAGTTGTGGTTCTGGAGAATAGTATTTAGCATACCATGAATTGCCAAGAGAACAAACAGGTCAGTCCTGGAGAGAATGAAATCAAGTTGCTCCATGGAGGCAAGGATTTTGAAGTTCCATCTGACATACTTTAGTCATGTTGGCAGGAGGGACCAATCCTTGGAGAAGGATATCATGCTTGGAAAGATGGAGGGACAACGCAGGAGAGAAGACCCTAAATGGCATGGATTCATACAGTAACTGGGGTAAAGGAGGTAGGTGTGTCAGAGACAATGAAATTGGCTTAGGATAGGGAAATGTTCATAGCTATCGTGTATAGGGTCACTAGGAGTTTCAGGTGACTCAATTGTACTTAACAATAACTAGAGATATGCCAACCAAATTCAAAGTGTATGTAGACTGTCTTTAGATTCTGAAACAGATGACAGATACAGACAGAAAATGTGTTGTGTTGTGAGATGCCATTGAATTGGCTCCAGTTCATTTGACCCTGTGTACAATAAACTTAAATACTACCCCATCCTGCTCCATCCTCACAACTGTTGCTGTGTTTGAGCCCACATTGCAGCCACTGTGTCAGCTTACCTTGTTAAGGGTCCTCTTTTTCTCAGATTCTCTGCTATGATAAAAGACACGTGATGTCTTTCTCCAGAAACTGGTCCCTCCTGACAGCACGTCCAAGTTACAAGAGATAAAGCCTTACTATCTTTGCTTCTTTATTATTGTGATTTGAGTGAAAGTTTACAAAGCAAATTGGTTTTTGAGACATAATTTGTCTCATAATATTAATTTTAACATCTACAATATAATTGCACCCCTCCCACCTCCTCTCTGGATCCCTCATTACCATTAATATTTCTAACGCACCCAGTCTTGCCTTCAGGGATTTATCTTTGAGCAAATGCTACTCTTTTGACCCTATATAATTGGTTATTCTAAGAAGTGAGTGCCTCCCTGGTGTTACTGGATACTTTATAGGCCTTTCTATTGTTTGGCTGAAAATTGAGCCACTGGGTAGGGTGGGGATGGGGTGAATTTTGTTCTAGTTTCAAAAAGTGACTAAGTGCCATAGTCTTGGGGGTTTTACCAGTCTCTATCTGACCAATAAGCCTGAGCTTTTTAATGTTTTTTGTTTTGAGTTTTGTTCCACATTTTCTGTGATATTCTCCTGGATTTTCTTCTGTGATCCTTTGAGAGTGATCAGTGGTAATAGCCAGGCACTACCAATTTCTTCTGGTCTCATGGAAGCTGAGATTCGATTCATCAGTCCTTTGGTCTCTTGTGGTACATCTTTACATTTCTTCCCTCTAAATTGTTTCAGAGGGAGCTCTGGTGGAATCATGCTGCCGACCAAAAGGTTGCAGTTTGACTCTACCAGCTGCTACATGAAAGAAAGATGGGTAGTCTCTTCCTGTGGGATGTACTGGCTTTGAAAACCCACGGGAAGGTCAGCTATGAATTGTTCTGACTTGACAGTACTCAACAATTTATTCCAGACAGGGGGTGACTAATAGTTGCCCTTTAGGATGGTTGTTCTCAAGCTTTTAAGACCTCAGTTGCTACTCTTAAAACAAAAGGAAAGATCCACATGATCATACAATCAATGCATCCTCACATTCTGGCTGCACGTTTTCTGCTGCATTCTCCAGTAAAGATTGGTCTGCTCTTTTGGCTGCCCATGGTGTATTCAATATTTTTAGCCAACACCATAATTTAAAGATGTCAGTTCTTCACTCTTATAGTAAGTGGGGAAAATACTGAAGTTGTCAGGATTTCCTCTTACTTGGAGCCACATTCATTTCCTCTAGAAGGAGCCATTAAGGGATGTCACTTGGGAGTACCATGTGCATGATCCAAGAATTGATATTTATTTGTGGTGCTGGCAAAGGAGCGTGAACGTATCTTGGACTACCAAAAGAACACATACATTTGTGTTGGAAGCAGTGCCCCAGCGTGTTCCTTAGATGTAAAGCTAGTAAGACTTTGTCTCAAATACTTTGGGCCTGTTATCAGAAAGGGCCAGTCCTAGAGAAGGGAACCATGAGTGGAAAAGTAGAGGATCAGCAAAAGGGAGGAAGGCAGACTCTCAGCTAGACGGATTGACACGGCGACCATCACAATGGACTTGAGCACAGCAGAAATTGTGAGAATGGCACATCAGGCAGGACTTCCTTCCATTGTGCGTAGGGTCACTAGGAATTGGAGCCAACTCTAAGGTACTTAACAAATATATGCGTGCAAAAGACAGGCAGTGAATGAGGAAGGCTGAAGACTTGATGCATCTTGTAGAGATGCATACTGAAATAACTATATAGGAAATTACAATATGCCTGTGATTTCCTTTGACATAATCAATCCACAGGCAGGGAAGAAATACTGAATGGGTACAGATAAAACAAGCTTGTCTGTATGTTGGTATTACTGAAGCTAGGTGATAAAATATACTAACATCCTCCCTGTATGTATTTTCATTTTTTAAAAAGGAAAAATCTTAAATTTTTTTTAAAAAAGCTAAAAAAAAGAGAATATTGACTCTAGTAAAGAATGTTTGAGTGATCTGAGCACAGGAAAGATCTTCTTTACCTCTCACCTTCTCATCAAATCTCCCTGCACTTACAGGCATCTGCAGTCACATTTAAGGATGCATAATGGAGGGGAGTTTGGAGCGGGAACCAAATTATTAAGGAGGATTATACTGTCACCACTTGACACAATGGGGATTGCTGCTTTTAACTGCTTTAAACAAGTCTTACTTCATACCAGAGCTGCAACTCAAAAAGGCGTCGCCATGGGAAGTGGATCCTGCCCAGGAGATGAAATCTTTCTTCCTGGCTGGGTCTTTGAGTGTAAGCTCCCTCCCGACACAGAGAATGAAGGTGGCTCTTACAATGTACTTGAAATTCTTTTTTCCTCTTTATGGTATCCTTGTAGCCAGGTGTCTTAGAAGGCCTAGGAATAAAGGCGCCTCTGGATAAAGTGGCTTTCCTGCCTCTGAGGGGCTAAAATCCCTGGTCAGTTTACTGTCCTTCTTTGGGTCTGTTTCTTCCAGATGAAATGAGAAGAAACATAGGATAAGGTCAGCTGGTGGAGTCCAGAGAGCTCTGGTGACCTAGTGGGGAAAGAGTTATACTGCCAACTCAAAGGTGAGTGGTTCAAATTGACCAATTTTTCCCAGGAAGAAAGATGGGTCATCTCTCATGTGATTTACAACCTCCAAAAGTTCTACTCAGAGAATTGTTGTTGTTGTTGTTAGGTGCCGTCGAGTCGTAGACAACACATAGCGACCCTATGAACGAAAGGCCTGAGCACTGTTCGTACATAGAGTTTCCGGAGGCAAGCCATTTCGGAAGTGGATGCCGCTCCTGCTTCCAGGCACTCAGAGAATTAGTTATGAATAATTTCCAACTCAACAGCAATGAGTTGAGTTTGAGTTGAGTGGAATCTAGAGACAGGTGATTCAGCAACTCATCATTTGTGCAACCTTGGGCAGGATGAGGAACCTCTGTGCCTTGTTCTCTGATGGCCTAGTGTCAAGAAGATGTGCTGCAATCCTGAAGGCACGCAGTTCAAGGCCCCAGCTGCTCCGCAGAGAAGGATGGGCAGTCTCCTCCCTTGCAATTAACTGCTTATGAAAACCCACCAGAAGGTCAGCTATGGGTTGGTCAGCTCTGGGTTGGTTTTGACTCTATAGTACACAACAACATTTATAAAGTAGAGGTGATAATAACCACTTCACCCTCTTGTTGACAATGTAAATTCGATCACATATGTAAAGTGCTCAGAATAATACTTGGCAGAGTCAACTCTCAAAAATGCAAACGAATGGCTAGAGAAGCTGTGGTATATTCGCACAATGGAATACTATGCTGCATTAAAAAACAAGGAACTCATGCAACATTATTCAAAATGGTTGACTCTGGAGAACATTATGCTGAGTGAAATATCCTGGTCACAAAAGGACAAATATTACTTGATGCCACT
>NW_006399802.1:3729798-3768104 GCF_000299155.1 Elephantulus edwardii
TGAGGTGGATTGATTCAGTGACTGGGATAATTGGGATGGGAGTGTCGGAGACAGTGCGATTGGCACAGGACAGAGCGGAGTTTAGGGCTATTGTACATAGGGTCGCTATGAGTCGCAGGCGACTCAACGGCACATAACAACAACAACAATGCTGGTGTAAGGTGGAAGCATATCTGACATAGAAGCTAGGGTTACTCTTTCAAATCCTTCTACAAGCTGGCCTTTCAATCACTTGTTCCTCCATTCATAAGTCTAAGCTATGGAGTGGTGATCACAGAGAGATCTTTCAGAGCATCATGACTCCTGCCAGGACCTGGAATGTAAAAGCTTTAAACTCTGTTCTATTCAGAAGCAAAGCTATAGTCTTTCATTTGCTTCTGAGTCCTCAGGTCCAGTCCTGAAGAGAGTGGATACTTTCCATAAAGCTCAGGACACTATGTGACATCACTACGTCCCAGTGACCACAAGCATCCTGCTTCGGTAGGCCCTCTGACCTGCTCTCACCATTCTACACAAGTGGACTGTGCACTCACCTGAACAAGGTGCTGTGCTGAGCATTTGAAACAGCAAGTCAAGGTGCTGTGTGAGGTCACCTCCTCAGAAAGCACACAGCCTCCTGGGCTGCACACTCATGGATTCTGACAACAGTAAAGTATGATAGATACACTGTACCCAAGGCCACTGGATGTAACAGCAGGTACTAACTACAGGCGTTAGAAGACAGGAAGAGTAGCCCCAGTTTCCTGGGGAGGTGAAATTGGCCTTTAACTTAGGGATGATCGTAGGTGAGAAAGAAAAAAAAATTAGGGAAAGAATATCTGAGAATGTAGAGTTGATGTGAGAAAAAGTCTGAAGACTGGAATACATGGGTTGTGTTGTGGCTGCATAATTGTAGGTAGATCATATGGTTGGCTAAAAAGGGCAGATGAGGTGAACATGGCCAGGCGGTAAAATCAGAGTCAGGCAGAGGAGAGTGGACTCTGTTGCACAGGCAGGCTTGGCAAGAGGACCCCAGCTGGGTGTGAAGCTCTCCTCCACATACCTGTCCTACATCCTTTGATGAGATAATCCACAACAGCCTCTTCGATTTGGAAAGTCCCAACCACAAATCTTTGACCCCAGAGCCTTTTCCATAATGGCTTAAGCAACAACTTTAGGGTCAATAAAGGTAACTTTTTTGGGTCATGAGGAAATTTTCAGAAAGATCATGAGAAAGAAGGGTGAGGGCTTTTTTACTCTCTCTACACCTATTTCCTCCTTTCTGGAGAAACCCCATCAAAATGCATTGGACATGGTGAAGGAGGGGAAGGTTAAATGCAAGGACAAAAGGCTATCTGAAGGTTCCCCTGATGCAAAACACCTGGAAATGAAAAATACAATGTTTTAGCTCTTTCCGTTGTATAGGTGAGCTCACAGGAAAGTAGAGCATTTCCCAAGATTAAAAGTAAGGGACAGCTGAGAACCAGGGCAGTCTCAGAGCTGCCCATGACATCCCAAGTGTGACAAAGCAGCTATCAGGGCCACAGGGGAACTGGGAGCTAGGCTGCCCTCCAACCAGAAAGGGAGCTTGTTAAGGATTGTTCTAGTGCTTCTCAGCCCCCAACTGCCCTCTGCTTATAATGCTTGGGAAAGTCATGAACATCTTGTCTCAGGAGACACTGGGACAGGGCAAATAACCACAGGCCTGGCTCTGCCTTGAACTTCATGTTTCTCGTCGTTCAGTTTTGTCATCTTTTTTTTTAATTTTTTTAAATTTTTTTTATTATTTTTTTGTGTGTACCATCAAATCAGATCTGACTGGTACAGGAGGAGATTGTCCCTACTTCTCCAGCAGAGCATCTGGTGGATTTGAACCATGCACCTCCAGGATTGTTGTGCAGCTTCCTGCCACTAGGCCACTAGCGCTCGCTCAGTTTTGTCATCTTTTAAATGAAAGAAATGCTGGCATCACAACTGATCTCACCTATTACTGGGAAGATCCACTCATTCATTCTACAAATTTTTACTGAGCTGAGAATATGACAAATGCTGGAATATGAAATAGAATAGGATAAAACCTCTACCTTCAAGAAGCTTACATTCCAGTAAATAAATAATCAAAATATAAACAATATGGGCATAGATTTGTAGAGATAAGAATATTCTTCCCAGCTTTGGCTAGAAGGGGTGGCAGGCTCTGAAAGAGAAAAAAAAATTTTTTTAACTGTGATTAGAGGGAGAGTTTACAAATTATATTGGGTTTTTAAAATCTAATCATTCATATGTATTTTGCTTTATAACAATTAATGAAAGAAATTAATGAAAACATCTAATCATCCCTGTACATGTATTGCCTTTCCCTTCAATTGACTTAAATATCTGTTGTCTTTCATAATCTTTCCCCTCCCTTCTTTCCCAATCTTGGTAACCAAACAAAAACGATTCTTAGCTTAGTATGATGGTGGTGGTGGTGTGTGCTGTTGAGGAAGAACTGACCCTTAGCTGAACGTCCAGTGGGTTTTCAGAGGCAGTAAAATGCACAGAAGAGACTGTTCATCCTTCTCCCAGGGGGCAGCTGGTGGATTTAAACTGTATGCCTTTGAGTTTGCAGTGCAGCTTCTAACCTCTAGGCCACCAGAGCGCCCTTGTATAGGAATCTATACAATATTTGTCTTTTGGTAGCTGACTTATCTCACTGAGTATAATTTTTTCTATTTTCATCCATGTTGTACAGTGTTTTGTGAATTCTTTATCATTCTTTAGTATTGTACAGTACTCCATTGTGTGAATATACCATCATTTTTTAGCCATTCACTTGTTAATGGACACTTGAGTTGTCTCCATTTCTTTGCTATTATAGATGATTCACCAGTAAATATGAGTGCACATAAACCATTTTGTATACAGCTCTTATTTCTGTAGAAAGTATAACTAGTAGTGGGAGAACTGGATCAAATGGTATGTTCATTTGCAGCTTTTTAATGAAGTGTCAAACTGTTTTTCATAGTGATTGCATCATTTCACATCAACTCCAACAGGGTATTAGAGTTCTAATCTTTCTGCACACTCTCCAACATTTGCTGTTTGAGGTCTATATTTTTTTTTTTACTTTGTTGTTGTTGTTGCTGGAGTGACATGATACCTCGTTGTTTTTGTTTATATTTCTCTAATAGCTAAGGGTTGTGTCTTCCCATACCAAAGATCATTGAAGAGTCTTCCTCCAATCATTATACCATTCTTCTTTGTAAAGTCTATTTTCTCAAAGAATTTGTTCAGCATACAGATTAAATAGGTATGGAGAAAATATATTTTTTTTTATGTTGATCATATACTCTGCCACTTTGCTGAGTCAGTCAATTAAATCTAGTGTGTGGTCCACAGGGAGCTGCAATGCTAATCCAAAGGTGACACCTCCCTAGTGGTTCAACTCTCCCAGTGATTCTGAGACAGAGATATGGACAGTCGCTTCCCATTGATCTTCAGTCTCTGGACACCTGCTAGAAGGCAGCTATGAGTCATTTCCAACTCAGCAGCAATGAGGAGAAGGAGGAATTTCCTTTCTGAGTCCTTGGGATTTTCTATATATGCGATCTCTATCTACTAATCAAAAAGAGACAGAGCACCAGGGAGCTCTGTTAGCCCTGTGGTTAAGAAGATATGCTGAAGTCCCAGTGGCATATGGTTCAAATCTACTACCTGCACCATGGGTGAAGGACAGGCAGTCTCCTTCTCTGAAATCTGCTATATCTGAAAACCCACTGAAAGGTCAGCTATGAGTTGGTTCTGACTTAGTGGTGCTCAACGATAACATTTGCTAATAATTCTACTTCCTTGTTGCCAATTTGGATGCCTTCTATTTCTTTTTCTTGTGCTGTTGCTTTAGCTAGGATTTCCAGTACAATAATGAATAAGAATGAGTCTCATTCAATAACAACACCATAACAATTATTTTTCAGTTGCCTATTTCACTATATCTGCTAAAGATTGATTTACATATTTTGAGTCTCTGTCATTGAGTTTGTAGATATTAATTATGGCTATGTCTTCTTGATTAACGGACCCGCTAATCATTATATAAATGTCCTTCCTTGGCTCTTATTCTTGTTTTTTTCCTTGAAGTCTATTTTGTCAGTAATTAATATTGCCACTCCAACTCTTTTCTGGTAGCCACTTGCTTGATGTTTTTCCATTTTTTATTGTAGTCTATCTTTATGTGAGGTTGAAGGAAAGGTTGTAGTCATCTTTCGCTACCTAAGCGTTGAGCTTAGAATTGATCTTCAAATTTAATGTGAAGGCACAGTGTTCCTGCCATGGTGTCCTAATGTCTCCTCAGCATGTAGGCAATAACTCAAACCACCAAAGTAGATAAGATTACTCAGAGAAAGCCTGTAAAGTGACAAGAGCTATAAGACAGGAGTGGAACCTGAGGAACAATAATACTTTAAGAAAGGACAGAGAAGAGAAGCCACAAAGGAGACCAGTAAGAGGAGAATCAAGAAAATTCCATTTCAAGTGGACCAGAGGAGAGTATCCAGAAGGAAGGGCTCCTGTCAAATGCAGCCAATAAGTTGGGTCAGGTAAGGACTTGGAAAACTTCTCATAAGTTTGGCTAGTGGAAATTCTTGATTTCTTCAGTGAAAACTAAAGTGGGCAGAGGAATGGGTGGTGGGTAGAAGAACGACTAGGCAGTAAAGAAGTAGGGCTGTAACCACACTGAAGAAATTTAAATAGGAAAGGTAGACTGGTAGGAAGGTAGATTGAGGAAAGATGATTGTTGAAACAAAAATGGGGAGAATACAGAGGGGTTGGAGGAGTTTCTAAGTTTAGGTAAAGGCTTAATTTTTAGCAGAATTATTTTTATTCAGAGTGGTATAGGAATTAGGGCCTCTTGATCTAAGGAGTTTGGATTTCTAGAGATGAATGAGGTTACAAGGCATGTGAGGCATTTGGGGATTAGTCCCTTGGGGAAAGATGACCTTGAGACAGGAAGAGGCTGATGAGCAACCGGAAAGTGTGCTTCACAAGGGCCTGGGCTCTTAGTGGTCAGCATTGTGAGGGCTCTGGGGAGGGCTTCTGACTACCTAAAACTAGATGCATAGGACCAGTTTTTCTTTCTGGTGGTGCAGTGCTATGACACTCTGGATCATAAGCTACACAGAACCTGCCACTCAACTGCTAGGTGGTACAGTAGAATGGCAGGAAACCCCAAATCATGTCATGTGGTGCTATTCTTATAAACAACATGAGTGCAGACCCAGCCTAACTTTTGAGAGAGGATTTCAACTTCTTGTATCTTAATAACAACCTTAACCAATAATAAAATAATATTTTATACTCATTATATAGAGAGGTATCAAATAAAACACAAGACTCCCAGTTATATCTGAATTTCGGGGGAAAAAAGAATGAACATGTATACACATATGTACATGTATTCACACATATATCTTCCACAGAACTGCTGGTGGAGTAAAAACTACCAGAGAAGCACAGCCTTTGAGTTAGCGTTGCACCTAACTACAGTTTGTACACCAGAGCTTAAAAATTATACCTCCTCACCAACTATTTGCCACGTAACTCAACTAGTGTCTATGCTTCCACTGTTTATGATGGGTTTGGTGCCAAGTAGACGTACCTTAACCATAACTATTAATGAGAAAAGAAAGCAGACGTAATTTTAAGGTAATGTGGTCATGCCAACAGAAGACGAGATGGCATCTCAGAAGTTTAAATAGAGAACCGTTGCAGGAGAACTGAGTGTTCCCACACATAGAGTAGGATAGTCATGACAGATTCAAAAGAGCCTGCCTTTTAACAAGCAGGTCAGCCCCATAGTAATTCTGCAAGCAGTCACTTAACAACAGCAAGAGGGGGAAATCCACCACATAAATATATGGTGCTAGTTGGGAATTTGATATATTTTGCCATATTGTGTCAATTTTGTAAATTACTTTTGGGTTTCTTGTTTAATAAACAATTAAAATAAAATCTATTTCTAAAATTAAAAAATATTGTTACTGACTGTTGTAACTAGTTTGTTTCCGACACTGTGTCAATCCATCTCAATGAGGGTCTTCTTCACTCTCTCTGACCCTCAACCTTTCCCAGCCTAATGTCTTTTTCCAAACTGGCCCCTCCTGAAAACATGCCCACAGTATGAGTTGACGTTTCATCATCCTTGCCTTTAAGGAGCGCCCTGGTTGCTTTTTGTCCGTTGTTGGTGCCATTAAATCTGACTCATAGCAACCCTGTGAACAACTGATCTGAACCTTGTCCTCTCCTGTGCCATCCTCACCATCTTTGATATACTTGGACCCCTTGCTCTGGTCACTGTGTCAGTCCACCTCGTTGGAGGTCTTCTTCTCTTTCACTGACCTTCATTCGCCCTTCCAAGCATGATATTTTTTTCCTGGGGTAGCCTCTCCTACTAACAGGTCCAAAGTATGCGACAAAGCTTTGCCATTTTTGCCTCCAAGGAGCAGTGACTGAAATAATGACCTTGCACATGGCAGAGATCATGGCAATGGTGCAGGACAGGGTAAGCTTCCAATATGTTGTTTACAGGGTTGTAGGAAGCTCTATCGTACCAAACAACAACATATCTAGTTTTATATTTTCATATATTTAAACAATGCAAAAAAAACTTTCTGCTTCATCAGCAAGTATATCATGTCTGTGTTTTATACAAGCAAGGTTGTGTTATCTACATCTGGCAGGTTGTTGATAAGTCTTCCTCAAATCTGGCTGCCACATTCTTCCCCATATAGTCCAGCTTCTTGGATTATTTGTTCAGCATACAGGTTGAATAGGTATGGTGAAAAGATATAACCTGATTTGAAACCATGTAGTATCCCCTTGTTCTGCTTGAACGACTACTTCTTGGTCTGTGTTCAAGTTCCATGTAAACATAATTAAATATTATGAAATTTCCACTCTTCACAATGATATCCATATTTATTATTATACACATAGTTGAATGCCTTTGCATAGTCAGTAAAATACAAGTGAACATCATTCTGGTATTCTATTTTTCAGCCAAGATCCACATGACATCAGAAAGATATTCCAAAGACTATAACCTTCAATACAGACTACATTTCAACATCAAACAAAAAGCATCACAACTGGACAAATAAACAAGATCATAATAGTTGGAGAAAATATTGAAGTTGTCAGGAATTTCCTTTTACTTAGATCATAGTCAGCACTCATGGAAGCAATCAAGAAATTAAATTATAAGATGATATACAATAAAGAAATAATCAACACACTATCACTAAAGAAAGAATAACATACAGAGGTATAGAAAGATTAATGGAAATTAGAATTACCGGGAGGAAATGGGGAAAGTGTGATTATAAGGGAGGTACTGAAATTATGTTATGGAACAAATGTGTACACAGGACTGAATGAAAATGAATTCGTTTTGTAAACCTTCATTCAAATCACAATTTTAACAAAATACTTAAAAATAAATGAAATAACGAATTGCATCAAGCAGATCTGCCCAGGGACTCTTTAAAGTGCTAAAGAGCAAGGACGTAACTTCAAAGACTAAAGCGCGCCTGGACTCAAGCCATGGTATTTTCCATCACCTCATATGAATGTGAAAGTTGGATAATGAATAAAGAAGACCAGAGAATTGATTCCTTCGAATTGGTTTGGTGAAGAACACTGGCTGTATCATGGACTGCCAAAAGTACAAACAAAACTGTCTCAGAAAAAGTGCAGCCAGAATGCTCCTTAGAAGTAATAATAGTGTGACATTGTTTTACGCACTTTGAGTATGTTCTCGAGAGAGGCAAGCTTCTGGAGAAAGACATCCATCATGCTGAGTCAAGTAGCAGGTCAGTGAAAAGGAGGAGGAACTTCACCAAGTTGGACTGACATGTGAGTGCAGCAGTGGGTTCAAGCACTGCTAAGATTTGGAGGACTGGTTTGGGATTAGGCAGGAGTTCATTCTTTTGTACATTACAACTCACCTCATTGCTGTGGAGTCAGAATGGACTGATAGCTGACCCTCTGGTGATTTTCCAAGGCTGTGAATCTCATGAGAGGAGATTGCTCTCCTTTGTCCTGTGGAACAGCTTGGTAGATTGGAACCCCTGGAGAGGCTCAACCTTGAGGTTAGCTGTGCAACTCTCTGCAGAGCCCTGCCTACCAAACAAGAAAAACAAAATAAAATAAGCACTTTAAAAAGTGCTTAAGAGTGCATGAATTTTGAGGTGCACGGTTCAAATCCAACAGATGCTCTGCTGGAAAAGGAGGAACAATCTCCTCCTGTACCAGTCAGATCTGATTTGATGGTACACACATACAAATAATAAAAAAAAAAATAAAAATAAAAAAAGAGTGCATGAATTTTGTTTTGTTTTCCTTTTAAATGGGTCCCATAACCTATTCAGTTAGTTTGAGAAACATCTCAGTGTTTCTAATTTAAAATCATTTTTTACCTCTTTTTGGAGATGTGTGTTGTGGATCATTTTTGCAGAATTCATTCAACTGTAAGATATTATTAGGGATTTTCTAGGAACAAATTAAATCAGGCATGTTCTGTGTGATTTGGGAAATATTACATATCACATTTCCTTTCAGACATGTAAAAGGCACTTAATCAAACTAATTTAATCTTACTGTGTCAGAACTGACTCATAGCTGCCCCTCCAGCAGGTATTTAGAGGCAGTAAATCTCAGCACTAGAGGAGATTGTCTATCTTTCTTATGCAGAGCAGCTGGTGGATTCAACCTGCCTGCCTTCAGGCTGGCAGCACAACTCCTTACTCTCTACACCACCAGATCTCCCTAAGGAAATTCAGGATTCTGATATATTGAGCAGTTACAGAAACTACTGAGAATGAAGGATTGGACGTGACAGCTGAAGAGAGTAAAGTTTCTGTTCAGGGTGATGGAAATATTCTGAAATTAAGTGTGATAAAAACGCACATCATCTACACACGTACAACTGGTTTTCTTGTTGTTCCCTTCTCACTCATGGTGATCCAACGTGTACAGAGTAGAACTGCTCCATGGGATTTCAAGGCTACGACCTTTTGGAAGAAAATCACCAGGCGTGTCTTCCAAAACAAAAGGCATAGATTGTCAGACTGGATTAATTAAATTAAGGAAAAGCAAGAATCAACTTGCTGCCTAGGAAATACAAAGAGATTAAGACACAAAAAAAAATTTCAAAAAAGATGAGAAAAAGATATACCATGTAAACACTAATCCTGACAAAGCTAGAATAACTATACTAAGAGCAGGAAAAGTAGATTTCAGAGCAAAGAACACTGCCAGGACGAAAAAGGTCATTTTGTAATAATAAAGGGGTCGGTTAATTAAGAACAGATATGATCCTGCATTTATGCATCTAATAATAAAGTTTCAAAATACATGAAGCAAAAACTGAAAAGAAAATGCAAAGAAAAACAGGCAATTCTCAACTAAAGATACTTCAGTAGTCTTCTCTCGGTAATTGATAAAAAATAAAAACAGGAAATCAAGAAGGCTATAGAAGACTTAATCAACCAGTTTGACATATAGAATATTCTTCCCAACCGCAAAAGAACACATTCTTTTTTCTTTCTTTTTTTAAATTAAGTTTTAATGGAAGTTTACAGAAACTTTGAATTTTCATTCACACATTGTGGCACACTTTCCGCCCTACTCACCCCTCCCCAGTTCGCTTTTCACTTTGAAGGGGAAAAAAAAAATTCTTTCATTGTTACACAATCCTCCCTCCCTCCCAACGAGTCCACTTTACTGTGCAGCTCTTATTCTGGACTCTTGTCATGAAAATAATACCTAATCATATATTCCTTTTAAACAGTTTTCTCCTTCATTTGTTTCAATGCAGTATACATTATTTATCCCCTCTTAAGTTCCCCCCAACCCCAATGTCAATCCCATTTTTACAACAGTGGTACTATGCAGTATTTGTTCTTTTGTGACTGAGATATTTCACTCAGCATAATAGAACACATTCTTTTCAATATGCGTGGCAAGTTTACCCAGATAGACCATATTTTGGGCTATTAAAAAGATCTCTGGGTGGCACGGTTTGTTTTGAACAATTATTAACTTAAAGTTTGGCAGTTCTAACCTACCCAGGAGTGCTACAGAGGAAAGGTGTGATATTCCCCTTCCATAAAGAGCACAGCCAAGAAAATGTTATTCTATGAAGCTTTTTTAGTCTATTATGATAGTTATGAGTGCTGTGAAGTATTCATGGGGTCATCTTGAGTCAAAATGAGCTCAACATTAGAATTAATTTGTTTTTTACTTCAAAGGGAATGGGAGTATATGCCTCTATTTACAAATAAGTAGAAAAGAAATAGATATTGGTCAACATTAATAATCTACAACAATTCCCCATCACACTAAAAAAGTATTTCTACACTTACAAATTGTAAAGAAATTGAGACAACATAATTAAGGAATGTGCACAAAGGAACTATCCCTCAAGTCAGAGTTTCCACAGAGAAAAAGTGGAACAGTGACTCTGGTCACTCACACAAGTCTCCTATTCTCTCAAAATCTCTCTTTATGAAGAGTCTAAATTCCAGATAACTCTGGGACAGCTAGGTATTAACTCAGAAAAATTCAAGCTCATTGTCGTTGAGTCAAAATCAACTTATGTATCGGGTTTTCAAGGCTGTAAATAAAATGGGAGGAGACTGCCTATCTTTCTCCTGGTGGATTCTGACCACAAGAGAGGAACAGCCTGAGGATTGAGCAGCACAACTCCCTACAGAATACACCACTGGAGCTGCCTACAAGTCTCTTAGCTGCCTAGAAACTAGCGTTTTTACCCCCTGCTAGGGAACTCTGGGGGCTCAGTAGTAAGGAATTGTACTCCCATCCTAAAGGTTGTTGTGTACCGTCAAGTCAGAACCAACCCACAGCTGACCTCTGGAGGGTTTTCAGAAGTAGTTAATCATAAGGGAAGAGATTGTCCACCTTCTGCGGAGAAGCTGGCCGGGATGCAAACCACATGCCTTCAGGATTGCAGCGCAGCTTCTTGCCACTAAGCCACCAGAAATTCCTAAAGGTGTCCAGCTGGAATCCACCAGCTGCTCTGCCAGAGAAATACCGGCAATCTCCTCTGATGTAGCTTACTGCCTATGAAAGAAGACCTGCTGGAGGGTCAGCAATGAGTTGATTCCAGCTCAACAGTACACCTAACATGCATACCCTCGACTGTAGGGTACTGCTAACACCAGTAGTTACCTGGAAACCCAGTGGAGGGTGAGCTAAGTCTGTCCTGACTAGACAGCATGAGGGAAGCTTTTGCACGCAATAAAGAACGCTGGCTCTGTGATGTGTTAGTGTAGTCCTGCTAATTAAAAGGTCAGTAGTTAAGTGCAACAATGAGAGAATGGAAATCCAAAGTCTCTGTAAATTTTCATTGAACTTAATAATAAATTTTAAATTTTTTTTTTTTTTTTAAAAAGGCAGCAGTCTAAATCCACCAGCTGCTCTGAGGGAGAAAGATCCTTCTCATGTACAGCCTTGGACACCTGAGGGAGGGTTGTTATGAGCTGAAGTCAACTTGATGGCATGGGGTTGGGTTTGGGTTTAGTCATACCGTCAGGAGCCCTAGTGGTGATGTGGTTAAGGTATTTGGCATCTAACAAATGATCAACGATTCACACCCACCAGCTGCCCCGATGGAGAAAAAGGGGGCAGTCTGCTTCTGTGAAGATTTACAGTCTTGGAACCCTGTAATAGGCCACTTCATTTCTGTCCTTGAGGTTTGCTAAGAGTCAAAATCGACATAACGGCAGTGGGTTGAGTTTGATTTTGCTTACACAGACCATCAAGGAGCCCTGGTAGCCCAGTGATTGTTACCTCCACCGATCACCATGTCATTCCTCACGTCCAGCCGTTAGAGAAACCTACCAGCTGAAGCATAAACTCAAAAATCTGGAGAAGCCAAATATGGAGAAACATCATAATAAAAAAAAAAAAATCTTGCTTTTTTAAGAAAAAAAAATTCTGGAGAAGGTACTATGGAAGCATGGGATAGGAAGTAATTAATTTTTAATTAATTAATGTTTAAACTGTGACATAGCCCTTCCCTCCCCCCCCCTTTTTTGTGATGCAAACATAGGTTCCCAACGTGCCACTTATGTGGCCATTGGCAAATCCCTTCCCCTATGTGAAGCTGTTACCTCACAGGGAAAACGGGAATAAGACCTCCCTCCCAGCGTTGTTGTGAGAACTAGAATGAGATAATGTCTACGGAAGTGTTTTGTAAACGGTTAGATTTTCTATCAGCCCATGTTATCACCGTCACCATCATCATCTTCATGACTGTTCTCCAGGGTGCGGGAGGGCCCAGAGGAAAGGGGTTCCCAACCTGACCCTGGGACTGCGAGAGTCAGGGCCTCACTCTAATTAACTCTTCCTGGCAGAAGCTGCTTGCTGGACATGTTTGCCTACGAGCAAAAAGGCAGGTGAGGCTTCCAGCGGGCCGCCCACTGGCCTGACACACGGGGGAGGAATGATGACTCACAGGCTTCTAACAGCCTCGCTGACAGGCACGCTGGCCCAGCCCCGCAGCAGAGCGGGTGCAACGAGGCCAGGGAGCCTTGCAGGACAAAGGGAGATGGCAAGGTGGGAGGAGGAGGAGGAGACAGAGGAAATGCACAAAACAGTCCAAAAGGACAAGGAGGAGGGGAAAGGAGGGAGCAGAGGAAGAGAGGAGATAGGAAGAAGCAAGAGAAAAAAGGAAGGCGCGAGAAGGGATGAAGGAGAGAGACTCCTGGAAGGCAGGGAGAATTGAAAGGATGAAAGGGGACGGGGGGAGATGGGAGGCAATTGAGGGAAGAGACGTTTTCTAACCTAACTGGCAGGCAGGTAGGAACGTAGAGCAATCGAGCCCTTCGCCGCCGCCTGCGCGGGTTCGCGCTCCGGGTGAAGCCGCGGGGCGGGGGCGGCGGGGGCGGGGCTTCCAGTGACGTCATCGCGCCGCGCCGCCCACCCGCGCCGCGTTCCCGCCGTTGTGAAATCGCGCGCGGCGGCAATGGCCGGCCCCACGGGCGTGGACGGCTCTCCATGGGTGGCTGCGAGTCGCTTGGCCCTTGGCTTTCCGCCCGGCAAAGCCCCGGCGGCGCGAGGGCGATAATTGCCCAGAGACGCAGCACTTATCTGGACTGGTTGTGCAAGGCGCGCGGGAGGGAGGGCCCGGGGCGGCGGCTCTCACGCCTCAGCGGCCAGGCATGTGCGCGGGGGCGGGGCGGGTGCCCGGGGGTCCTTGGTGCCAACTTAGGAACCCCCTCCCCTGGAAAGGGCCGCTGAGTGACGTCTAGGGATGCACCTCACTAGGGGTCGGGGAAGAGCGCGACCCTGAAATTCTCCACCTGGCCGGCCAGCCGTACCACCACCTCTCAGCGTGAGATCAGACAAGTGGTTTATCTTATGGCCCAGTGCCTTATCTTTTCCAAACTACAAACTTTTCCAAAATAGAAGAGTCGATTCTGACTCTAGAGTGAAACCTCTACGTCTTGTGGTGATTGTGAAGATTATTCATAATGTAGATGAGGTTCCCAGAACAGTGCCTAGCGCCAAAGTCATGGTTGCCATCATTTCTCCTTTTCGCCCACCCTGCGTGCACTCGCCAGAATCCTGTGTGCAGGACTGACGTGTTGAATGGCGGGGAAGTTTACCACCCCTTCCTGGACATCGGTTGAAACTGGATGATGATGATCCTCACCTCCCCTGTCATGTTGGAATGATTAAATGAGGTGACCCGTGAGAAAGTCGGCCACACCTGCAAACACTCCTTTCTCTTCGCTCCCATCTTAGTGGGTGTTCATGGTTTTCCTGCTACCTCTGCTTCCCTTTTTCTTTCCAGGCTCCTCCCCCATTAGCAGTTGGTGTGCCTTGGGATTTTTTTTTTACTTAAGCGAAGTGTCTATCTCTTCGTCACTGACTTGTGGACTGCAACTTCTCTTAACAGTGCAGATCCCAGAGGTACCTCACATCTGCATTCTATTATATTTGCAGGACATGTCCACTCTGATGTGTCTCAGTAAGTCTATGGGTCTTCATAGTCAGCATGTTCAAAACTGAACACATCTGGCGAGCTCTGGTGGCCTAGTGGCAAGAAGCTGCAACTGCAAATTCAGAGGTGCACAGTTCAAATCCACCAGATGCTCTGCTCGAGAAGGAGGAACAATGTCCTCCTGTACCAGTCAGATCTGATTTGACGGTACACACAAAAAATAATGAAATAAAAAAAATATTTAAAAAAACTGAACACATCATCTTCCTTATCTCCAAACTATAGGGCAACTTCTCGATTTCTCCATCCTTCCTAGGTCAGAAGAAAACATTACATGTCCCCCCTCTCCTCTTGCAGCCACACATACCATCAGTAAGCCCTGTCCTTTCTACCATTTTAATGGACCCTCAGTCCGTTGCCACTCTCTTAATCTCACTGCCAAACTGTGTACTTAGAGAACTTCATCAGCTTCCCCAGCGGCCACCCTATCTCTAGCCTTGCCCCCTCCAACTCGTTCTCTACACTGAAGCCAATAGAACCTTTCTGAAATGCAAAGCTTGACCTTTCCTCCAGGTTGCTGGCCCTCCATTCTCTAGCCACCTGGCCCGCACTTCTGTTCGCACAGTGTTCTGCCTCTGGGTTCTCTAACGCTGTTACCAAACTAAAAACCAAGCCAGGGCCGTGGGTTGATTATAACTCCATCACATTTCCCAGACTGTAGGATCTTCATGGGAGTGGGCTGCCTCGCATTTCTTCATTTAAGCAGCTGGCCCATTTGAACCACTGATCTTTTGGTTATCAGCCAACATTTAACTCACTGTCACTAGGCTCCTTGGAACACTCATCGCCCCTTTTATTTGGCCTGCTTCTGCTTTTCCTTCAGATCCCTGACTACACAGCACCGCCTTTGTAGAGCTCTCCCTCATCTACCCATGTCTCTAACTTGGGCAGATTCCTGTTTTATAAAGGGGAATGAGTGCATGAACTCTGAGAGCACGTCTGTTTGTTTTGATACAGACTTTCTAAGAAGCAAAAAGAAATATGAATCAGAAATCCTTAAATATGTCCATAAACTTCAACCTAGCAATGCCTCTTCTAGAAATTTACAGAAACCTTGAAGATGTTCTCAAATATTTAGGGATTTACTGCTAATATTAATAATCTTAAGATGTACTCAAATATGAATGAATAATTAAAATTCATTAGAATGAAAAAAGGAAATAGAGAACTGGTTATATAAACCCACACAATGGACTGCTTTTCAGCATTACTAGTGTAGGAGACTATGTAATATAAAATTGGTCAGAATACGATGTTAAGTTGTAAAATATTAGCTATGCATCTTATGTTACAGCGTTGTTGTTAGGTGTCCTCTAGTTGACTCCAGCCAGGCAACCCTTTAAACAACACGGTGACACTCTGCCTATCTGTGCCAACTTCACAACGTGTGTGCTGTGTTGCAGTCTCTGGGTCAATCCATCTGAGCGAAGATCTTCCTCTTTAGAGTGTGTTTCTAATGTTAAAATAAAAAATCTTGAAGGAAAGGTAACTCATGTTGCTGTGTGCTGTTGAGTTGGAACCCACCCATACCGGACCCTCCAGCAAATTTTCAGAGACAGTTAATCACGTAAGAGGAGACTGTCCGTCCTTCTCCAGCGGAGCAACTGGTGGATTCAAAACCTTGTGCATTTAGGATTGCAGTGCAGTTTTATTAACCATGAGGCTACCAGAGCTCCCAAGGATGAGATCATAGGTAGTCTTAATTTTGTCTGTTTTGCTTATTCTGTTCTGCATTAGATCCCCAGGTATTGGATATTCCTGTTCCTTTTAAAATAAATGCCTGTTCACTAATTGGACTAAATCTCCATAAGATGAGCCAAACTTGCTAGAATGTTTGGACCTTTTGTGGCTTCTTGCAGGTTCAAATGGGGAAGAGCCTAGATGCCAGTCAAAAATGGGTTTTACCTTTTTTTTATAATTATATTTTATTAATTTTCATAAACATTTACAGAGATTTTGGGTTTCCATTCATTCATTGTTGCACTATTCTCTCTACCCTCCTCCCAGTTTGTTCTTGTCCAAATGCCACAGTGCTTGTCAAAGCCAGTTCTGATTAATCTTCTTTGTCAGTGTGTCCTTTGCCATTCCCTATCACTCCTCCCTGAGAGAGACTTCACCCTGAGTCATAAGGAAAAGGGGATGGCGTATTCTCTTAGCTACTTCCTGCTGAAAAGGGACGCTGTGGGTTTCAGGGTGAAGATCTTCTCTCACTACTCTAAAGGGCCCCTTTGGCAGTAGGAAACACATAGACTATTATGGAGATTGATTTTGGAATTTAGATGCACTCTTATTGATTGTGCTTGGTCGTACATGTTCATATCCTTGAAGATGTATCATGGGGGTGTTGCAACCTAGAAGACACAAATTTGACTAACAAGTTATAAGTACATGAGTCAAAAATTATGGAAAAGTAAAAGAAAGGATTCTTTCATTGTTTTACAAACCCTCCCCCAGGTCCCCTCCACCATGTAGCCCTCGCTCTAGACTCCTGTGATGACAGAAATACCTAGTTATATATCTCTTTTAAACGGTTCTCTCCCTCCTCTGTTTCAGTGCAGTATACATTATTGAACCCATCTTACTCAGTCTCTCCCCAACCCCAAGGACAGTCCCATTCTACAACAGTGGCATCATGTAATATTTGTCCTTTTGTGACTGGGATATTTCACTCAGCATAATGTTCTCCAGAGTCAACCATTTTGAATAATATTGCATGAGTTCCTTGTTTTTTAATGCAGCATAGTATTCCATTGTGCGAATATATCACAGCTTCTCTAGCCATTCGTTTGTTGATGGGCACTTAGGTTGTTTCCAACTCCTTGCTATTGTGAACAAAGCTGCAATAAACATGGGTGTGCATATATCTGCTTAGATGTCAGCTATGGTCTCTTCAGGGTATATTCCCAGTAGTGGAATTGCTGGGTCAAATGGTATCTCTATTTGCAACTTTTTGAGAAAGCGCCATACTGCTTTCCACAGGGGTTGTACCATTTTACACTCCCACCAACAGTGAATCAGGGTTCCAGTTTCTCCACAACCTCGCCAGCATTTGTTGCTTGCTGTTCTGTTAAATTTTGCTATTTTGACTGGGGTGAAATGATATCTCATAGTTGTTTTAATTTGCATCTCTCTTAGGGCTAGGGATTTTGAGCATTTCTTAATGTGCTTGTTAGCCATCTGAATGTCGTCTTCGGTGAAGTGCCTGTTCATATCCTGTGCCCAAAAAATGGGTTTTACCTTGACTGACTAAACCACATAGCAAAGCCAGGAAAAAGAAAACAATTTCTTTTTTGGTATAAACTTTGGAGTAGTTTTCACTTATCAGAGAATTTGGCTCAGGTTTGTCAAGACTAGTAGTATTCAACAAGACCTAGGAGATCTTCAAACACCACCCCCTCATCTTGGAGTTGGAAAACCGGAAACCTAAAGATGATTGGCCATTTGCCAAAGATTACACAGCAAGGTTAATGGTAAAGCTGGAATTTGGACATGTTTCCTCACTTGTTGTTCTCTGCTTACTCCAATATATACTCCCACTCCCAACCTCAGCAATTGACCCCAGACTCCCTCTACACACACACAGAAAAAAAAGCAGACTAACTTTAGATTCACTTTATTTTTTTTCTACCACGAAAAGAGAACTTGAACGAGCAGAATACCACACCACGTTCTCTTCTAAAGAGAACTCTTCAATTTTGTAATGCTTATGCTCCAAACTCAACTGTTTTCTGTTGTATCTCCAGTTGTTTTTCCTAAATTACTCTTTCCTATAATCCCACAACAAGCCTACATTATATATATATTACATTTTAAATTTTTTTCTCTCTATGTCTGTGAAAGAAAAAGTTCAAGAATGCTGCCACAGCTCCCAGCTGGAAACAAAGGAGGACGCTTCAATGATTTAGATCCTCCCAGAAGAGCTGTGGGTGAGCATTAACATTACTGGTAAGTATATTCATTTTCTCCTGGACACAAGAGCCTACTATTTGGTCCTAAAAGCCTTCTGAGGTCCCAACCCTTCTCACTATTTCTTAGTTGTTGGAATTGACAGAAAACCTCATAAGCAGTTCCTTACTTCATCTCTGCCTTGCATGTGGACATCCGAGCTGTAAAACAACCCAGTGGTAGATGGAATTTGGTCCAGGACTTAAGAGCAATAAATGACATAGTTGAGCCTCTACATCTTGTGGTTCCTATCCTTTATACTATAATAGACAAAATGCTAGTCAATAAGCCTTTTATTTTAAGAACTACCTTCCCTCTGTAACTTGATTTGTGCCACTGTTAGAACCTCTACTCGGAATAGTATTGCTTTTTGATTTTTGACTCATGTACTTTTAACCTGTTAGTTAAATTTGTGTCTTCTAGGCTGCAACACTTCCATGATCATCTAAAAGGATATGAACATGTACGGCTAAGAACAATTGGTAACAGTGCATCTAAATTCCAAAATCAGCTTCCAATATGTTTCCTATTGCCAAAGGGCCCCTTTAGAGTAGTGAGAGAAGATCTTCACCCTGAAACCTACAGCGTCCCTCTTCAGCAGGAAGTAGCTAAGAGAATACGCCATCCCCTTTTCCTTATGAATCAGGATGAAGTCTCTCTCAGGGAGGAGTGATAGGGAGTGGCAAAGGATACACTAACAAAGGAGATTAATCAGAACTTGCTTTGACAAGCACTGTGGCAATGGGACAATTAAAACAGACATTCAAGGGGGGGAAGGAACGAACTGGGGGGAGTAGAGAAAACAGTGCAACAATGAGTGAATGGAAATCCAAAATCTCTGTAAATGTTCGTTAAAATTAATAAAATTTAATAAAAATTAAAAAAAGAATAAGTCAGGAAAAAACTGAGTGTTATAGCTAGTCCATAGCAAACAAGTTGGTTTTGTTCTCATTCTATTATGGAGGATGTTTCTCTGGAGTAGGAGAAGCTATAGAAATGAACAACTCTATGGTCTTGTCCACTTTCACCATTTCTCCCAACCTTTTCCAAGCATATTGTGTCACCTGGCTTCCTGGCTTCCTGCCAAAACTTTTCTCATAGTTTTGGCCTTTTCACCATCCATCCTTTCCCTGTCCCATAACACTCACATCCATCTTTACAATATTCTCTCAGTCCTTACTTAATTTCTGGTATAGTGTTTCTCTTATGACCTCTTGGTCTGAGGAAATCTTGTATAAGCACTGTACTGGACAATAAAGAATGTATGCCCTGCAGAACAACTCATGTCAATCTTAAAAAAAAAAAAAGGATACTGTATAACCTCAAAATCACAACAATGAGCAGTATAACTGAAATTTAAACTCCCATTCTCAGAATCCCACCCTATGCTAGTCTTTTCTTGTTCCATAGTGCCATGCCAGAATATATATCCTTGTATAGTACTAGAGAGGTACATTTGACTCAGGAAATTGGAGCTAAAGAGATCTTGGAGATCACCTAAGAACCAGTATGGCTTGTGCATTCTTCAAGCAAACCGTGTTATTCTGAGAAAGTTACCAATAAGCCCTGGACAGAAGACCTAAATCCTGCCTTTCTGTGTAGCAATAAAAAGAGGCTCATAAGACCATGGTTGCCCCCAGGTAAAGATGCTACTAACATGTAGAAATAGTCACCTTCCTTTGCCTGTCAGTTTGTTGTATTGTGATGACTTGTGTGTTACTATCATGTTTGATGCCACTGGTATATTAAATACCTGCATGACGATGCACAGTGGAGAAGTTTCAACAGAGCTTCCAGGCTCTGGCCAGTGAAACCTTCTGAATAGCTGGAAAATATGCAATTTTGCTGGAATATGAGAACCTCAGTTTGAAGGACACTCAAAATTCAACTAGAGAAGAGCTGCCTCTTCAAAGTACATTAAATCTTAATAGTGTTTAAGGATGAAGTAAAGCTGTCAGGACCTTCATGAGCTGATGTCACACAACTCAATATAAGAAGAGCTGCAAACACTGATTAATAATCAGAATGTATAAATTAGGACTCTTATGAAATCTGGACATTACAAAAAAATGAAACACTATATTAGGAATTCATGAACATAAATGGCCATTTTTAACTAGGCAATATGATCTACTATGGTGGGAATGACAAAGAGGAACAGAATCAAATTCATTGTCAAAAAGAACATTTCAAGATGTATCCTTATTGCACTGAAATTTGTATATTGAATGTATATTTGAAAAATTTCCTACACGAAAAAAAAGATAATGAAAAAAGAAAAACTGTATCCTGAAGTCCAGTGCTTGTCAGTGTGTAAAAAGCAGTGTGGCAGGACTAGGGGAGGGAAGATTTGGTGGCTTAGTGGTGAGGAGTCATGCTGTCAACCCAAAGACATGTAATTTGAATCCTCCTTGAGAGAGAAGGAAGGGCAATATCCTCCTGTGTGATTTATAGCCTCTGAAAACCCGTAAGGTCAGCTATGCATTGCTTCTAACTCAATGATATTTATCAACAATAAACTTCACAATGGGGAGGAATCCCCAACAGTAGCATCAGTAACACAAAGTTGATTCCAAGGAGGTCAGACATGACCCTGCTACTTCATACCTTTAACCTTTCTAACATCAACTGTCCCTCCCATAGTTCTCACTGTTCTCTAGGAGGTTTGATAATTGGATGCAAAAGCCACACAGAAATCACAGACAATATTGAAATTATGAAATTTACTAGGAAAGTAACAAGTTACAATTCAGATTCAGGAGCACTCCAAATACAGATTTACAATCAAGACAGTCTCTTCTCAGGCATGTTTGCAAGCTGGTCTCTTTTTTTTTTTTTGCCTTTGACCCTCAGTCTCATAGCCTTGGCCTTTGCCCTCCAGGCAAGTGTTACAAAGCTCCTTTAACTCTGCCAATTATGTGCCATCCTCCTTCTGCCTATAAGCCTAGACCCCAAGACACTTGGCTGTAACATCACAAGTCAGCAGACCTAGCTCCACTGACAAATGTCTCAATGCAGTGGGTTTGGTTCTAACTATATTTGAATCCACAAGCCATTTTCTGTGTAAGAAAGATAAATTGATCTGCTTCTATAAAGATTTGCAGCCTGGACATTCAATGGAGCCGTTTCAACACTGGGTTTGGTTTTGGTGTACAGATAGAATACACAGAATCAAAGCAACACATCTTTGGAAAGAAATACAAAATCTTAAATCCAGCCTGGATGATCAAAATCAGAACAAGGCTAACTGTGGAGCAAACAATTAATTGCTTATCTGCCAAGTTGAAGTTGAAGTTGAAGTTGAAGCTGATGAAAAATGCAAACAAGTACGCGAGAGTAAAAGTATTACCTTGAGTATCTCCAATCTGAATATGTAACTATCTAAAAAAGATATTTCAGATATTAACACCAATACCAAAACACCAGAGAAGTTGCAGGATGATCAAGGACATCATGAATGAAGAAATCACAAGGCCATTTTAAGAAGCAGGTAAGAAAGAAAAAAACAAAAATTAATGTCAGAAGACACACTGAAACTTATTCTTGGATGTAAAGATGCTAAAGTGAATGGAGGAAGTGATGATGGAAAACATAGGAACAGAAGTAGGACTATATAAAAACCAAAACCACATCAGGACTGGAGGTATGCAAATGACACATCATTGCTTGCTGAGAAAGAGTTGAAGCATTTATAGTTGAAGATCAAAGACTGTAGCCTTCAGTATGAATTGCAGCTCCTCCAACAAAGAAACAAAACCCCTCCAACTGGAGCAGTAAGCAATCATTATGAATGGTGAAAAAGTGAAGTTGTCAAGAATTTTATTTAACTTAGATCCACAGCAGTCACCTGCACATGGAAACAGCATGTTTTAAGAAAATAACATATTGCATGAGATAAATTTGCTGCAAAGGGCCTCTTTACAGTGTTAAAAAGCAAAAATGTCACTTTGAGCATTCAGGTGTGCATGACATGATATTTTCAACCCTTTGTATTCATGAGCCCTGGTGATGCTAATGAAAAGGTCAGCTGTTTCACCAATTATTCCACATGAGAAAGATGGACATTCTTTTCCTATGAAGATTTCCAACCTTGGAAAGTCAACATGGATGAGTCAGAATCAACCGTTGAGGGCAATGTGTTTGATCTTTTTTGTTTGTTTGATGTATGTGAAAGTTGGGCAATGGCTAAGAAAGGTTGATACCAAATGTATACATTTGAACTATGATGTTGGCAAAGAATATTGAGTATTCTGTGAACCCACCAAAAGAATGAAGAAAGCTGTCTAGTGATAAGTTCAGCCAGAATGCTTCTTTGTTTCATGTTCTTTGGCATATTATCAACAGGCCAAGTTACTGGGGAAAGACATCGTGCTTAGGAAAGGAGGTGGTCAGTGAAAAAGATGAAGACCCTCAGTAAGATGGATTGACACAGTAACTGCAACAATGTGAGGGCTGAACAGCAACAATTGTGAGGATGGTACTGGAGCAAAGAGTTTTCTTTCCCTGAACATAAGGTTGCTCTGAAATGGAACTGACTCAAAACATCTAACAATAACAACAGAAATAGTAAGCATTGCTCAGTGAGTCAATGGGTGAAAGAATTGGTGAGGTATCCGCCAGCTTTTCTCTCAGCTCTCATATCCTATAACATGTAGGTGCAAGTCATTGGCACAGGGAAGTGGCAAAGGACAAAACTGTTCTGAGTGAGCCTTAAGGGACAACTGGACACCTCTTGATCTTCATAATGGTAGTACATGAAACACCACAGGCTGTTCCTAATGCCCTCAAGGGAAAATTGTGAGTTGTGTTAGAGAAGTCTTGAACATACCATGGACCACCAAGAAAACAAAGAAGTCTATCTTAGACAGGGTGAAACCAAGTTTCTCCTTAGAGGCTAGGATTTTGAAGCTCTGTGTCGCATGCTTTGGGCACATGCCCAGGAGGGACCAGTCCTTGGAGAAGGACTTGGAAGGGTGGAGGGACAGCTCAGGAAAGAAAGAGCAGAGATAAGACGGATTGATACCGTAACTGGGCAATAGAGGTAGGTATGTCGGAGTCAGTGAGACTGCCTCAAGACAGAGCAGGCTCCAGAGCTGTTGTACTATGGTCGTAGGCAACTCAATGGCACATAACAGTAACGTTTCAAGCACTTCAAAAATTATGTTGTTATGTCTTCAGCTCTGTAGAGTTGAAAGTGAATCAACAACAATCCCCTACCATTAGGGAACTCATATTCCAACAGAATAAATAAACCATGACAAATTGATATTCTGAAAGGTAGAAAGCCCTTGAGACCCTGCAAAAGGGACAGATCAAAGACAATTAGAATCCAGAATAAGACGTCTCCCAGATAGCATGGACGGCTGAATAATAGCTCCAAAGAGCTACATCATGATGCCTGGAACCTGTGATTTTTACTTGATGTGGCAAAAGGGATTTTGCAGATGTGAATAAATTAAGGATCTTGAAATATGAAGCACCCTGATTGCACCTTCTCCATCATGTATTTGTTTGTTACTTTAGCAGCCCATGGAATAGTCAGTACTATTCTCCAACACTACAACTCAACGACATTGATTCTTCTCCCATCGTCATTATTGTCTATCTTTCAGATGTATAGCAAGTAATTGAAAGGACTGGTTTGGATCAGAGCACCTTCGTCTTTAAACTGACATCCTTGCTCTCCAGCACTCTGGAGGTGTCCCTGACAACAGATTTTCCCAATGCAACTCATCTTTTGATTTCCTGATTGCTGGCACCAAGAGTATTTACTAATTGTGGATCCAAATAAGATGAAATTGTTGACAATTTGAATCTCTTCTCCATCTATCATGACATTGCCTATGGCCCAGTGGGGAGGATTTTTGTCTTCTTGATGTTGAGATGTAATCCATATTGAAGGCTGGCATCTTTTGACCCTCCAAATCATGGATTAAATAAGAGGAGATAAGAGATTTAAAATCATTTATACAAGTGGTGTGGAATGCTCAGGAGGAAAGATATACTCCCAGAGCTTGTATATTATTGTTGCTGTGTACCATCTAGCAGATTCCAGCTCACAGTGACACCATATGACAGGCAGGATCTGCTCCATAGGGTTTCCTTGTATATACTCTTTACAAAAGCAGATTGCCACGTCTGTGTTCCATGGAGCTGACAAGGGAGTCCCAATGCCAGCCTTCTGATTATCAGGCAACTGTTTCACTAGTGAGGTGTCAGGACCACGAGAGCATGCACAAACCCACTGCTGTTTCACTGACTGCACCGCATAGACGTGGTGTTGTTAGGAGGCAGTCAGATGATATGTAGGTATTATCAAAGGTCGTTGGTTTACACAATGACAGCAAGCAATCAATCATCAAAGTTTCTTTGGAGAAGAAATTAGGTCTTTTAAAAAAAAAGGTTGATGTAAAGATGTTAGTGAAATAATCTTACAGATGGTTTGTGGATAGGACAAAAATTGCAAAAGAGAAATCAAAAGGCTGAAATCTGGTCGCTTCCCTGGAACTATGAAGAGAGCATGGACAGAAAGCAGACAGTCTGGGTTTGAATCTACTTTCTCTACTTGGCAGTGTGATCTTAGAGAAGTTACTCCAGCTGAGATTGTTTGCTTATTTTACAATGGGGCTCATCATCATTACCTCAGGGCAGTATAAGCAGTATGATTTCCTTTCACTATTAACTAAACTCAAACTCATTGCAGTCAAATCAGAACCAACTCACAGCTGACTATAGGGTGGGTTTCTGAGGCTGTAAATCTGAGAAGAGATTGACCCTCTTTCTCTGGAGAAGCTGCTGGTGGATTCTGGCCACCTGAGAACACAGCCTTTGGGTTCAACATCGAAATCTCTGCAAACTATACCTCCAGAACACCCTACTCCCACCATGGATGACCTTTCTTGTTCTCTTTTTACCTGTGAGTCATTATCCATTTATAAGTTGAAGGCCAATTCAACCCATATTCCAGAACGAGTTGACTCCAGCCCCCAGGAGCTCCCTGTCTGAGGCAGCCCGAGAACCCCAGGAGAGGAGAGATACTGTCGTGGAGAGGATCAAGGAGATCCACAGGAACTAGAAAAGGATACTGAGTCGTGAGTAAAATGTCAACGGGAAGATGTGCACAGAGAATGTGCACCAGGTTACCTCACATCTCTGAGCCTCAGTTTCCTCTATTGTAAAATACAGATAATACCACCTACCTTTTGCTGAGTTCCTGTGAGGATTAAGGATTAAGTGGGATAAAGCTTAGGAAGCACCTACCACAGTGCAGGGTTCCAAGTAGACACTAGATAAATGGAGGCAATTACTTTATTATTATGCTGGGTAATAAAGCCCCAGTGGGTGGCCCCCTTCTATAATGGAGTTATCCTCCCCTTCCCGGTGACTCACCGCCAGGGGGTTGCCCAGGGGCAGGGATGTCTCCAGCTCTTGGGCAGGTTGGAACCGTAACACTTGGTGGAGACCGGTCTTTATTCAGAAAGGATCAACTTTCCAAGAGCTAACCTCACCCTATGGGCACGTGCTAGAGCCACCGACCCTTGGTTCCTAGACAAGGAGCATGATTTTTCCCAGTATCAGAGATAAACCTCAAGGCCAGATTTCCCCCATCTCAGAAGTGAAAGACCATGCCCCTGTGTCAGCCTCAGGTCCTCCAAGCCTCAAGCCTCATCCTCAAGAACTGCTGAGGGAGAGCCCACGAGACCACCCATTGGGGGGAAAAACAAGACCTCTGGGTTCTGGAAATCTATTTTTAAGTCCACCAATTTACTGCCTAAACCAGAATAACAGTTCCTCCCCGTATTCTAAGACAGGGTGAGGTGGGCTGAAGTTGTCATTCAGGGCTGAAAATTGGTGTACGCCACCCATCATCATCTGAGCAAGGCAGGGCAGGGTCTTGTCAGCCCCCTCCTGGACTAGAGAGAGGGCTTTGTTTGCAACAGTGAGGGCTGGGGAGAAGCCAGAGAAGCAGGAGGAGGCTGTGACTTTTAGCCCCACTCACACACCTCTCCCTCACAGGGCAATTGTGAGGGTCACTTGAGCTGGAGGAAAGGTGTTGGTCTCCACAAGTCCTTCTTCCTTGGTTCCTCTAACCATGAAGAGACACCCAAGATAGGGAGCCCCGCTTCATCATTTCACTGACATTTCACTCTTTTATCCATAGTCACACAAACCAGTTCTGGCTGGCACAACGTCTCCTGCTTTCCAACCTGGTGTGCCTTCCCTTCCCAGTGCTCAGTATTCAGGTCCAGAACAGGAAGCATTCCTTGGCAGGGTGGGTGGTAAATAGATCAGATGAGGAGAGTGAAGGGGCATACAGGAGAAGTGTTAGGACATGCATTATGTGCACTGTGTTTCCCAAAATGGAAATGCATCAGCCTCACGTATCTTGCCCTCTCCCCTTCCTTCCCCTCAGGTCCCTAGCACTCTTTCTGACAGGCTGGTTCCACCTCCAGATCAAAATTGCAACCTCCAGGTCCTCCCTCTGTGATAGCTCCCATCCCTGCCCTCCCCCCCAAAAAAGAGACTGGAAACCTTATGGGTTTTTTGGTTTGCTTATGTTTTATTAAAGTATTTGCATACCATAAGATTCATCCATTTAAGTGTATTTACTTATTAAAAGTCCTTATTAGTAAACTTACTTCTGTATTAGCACAGTCCAGTATAGAATATTTCCTGTTGTCCCACAAAGATTCTTCAGGACTAATAGAAGCCAACTTGCATTTTCATCTCCATCTCTAAACCTAAAATCAAGTCCATTGTCTACAGGTCAATTCCTATTAATAGGGCCCTACAGGACAGAACGGAACTGCCCCAGAGGGTTTCAAAGGCTGTAATCTTTACAGAGACAGACCACCACATTTTTTATTCACAGATGGTCTGGTGCATTCGAACCTTAGACCTTTCAGTGAGCAGCTAGACTCTTACCCACTGCTCTTCTAGTGCTTCTTCTAACCCCAAAGGCAATTTAACCTATTTCTAGACATTTACATTTCCTGGACATTTCATATAAATCAAATTGTACACAGACTTATATGTCTGACTCTTTCATTCAGCGTAATGTTCTTGGGACACATCCTCATTGTAGCATACATCAGTGTTTCGTTCCGTACCTTCTCTCTTGTGTATCCCTGGTACCATACTGTACTTGGCGCATTGTTGCTATTGTTGTTAGTTGCAATCAAGTGGATTCTGACTCATGTGTGCAGAGTGGAATTGCTCTGTAGAGTTCTTAAGGCTGTGAATTTACAGTCAGAGATCGCCTGTGTTCCAAGTCATTGCTGGAGTGGGTTTGAACCATTAACCTTGCAGCTAGTAATTGAGCATGCAACCATTTTCATCACCTCCTCCTGGCCCGTAGTAAGTGCTAACTAAGGAGCTGAGGAAGCCAATAGGAGACCAGATGTCTGAAGACAGTTAGAGTTATGGTTGCTGGGTGCCACCAAGTTGATGCCAACTCAACACTGAGACCTCATCACCATCTCTGCTGTGCTTAAGCCCATCTTCAGAGTCTGGGAGGGCCACCCACTCTTTCCTTGACCCTCCACCTTTCCAAGGACTGGCGCCTCCTGAGAGCATGCTCAGAATGTGTGAGACCAGACTCACTACACGGGCTCCATCCACCTCTTCCAAGGCCCCTGTCCACCCAGGAAATGACATCCAGCCTTCAGGTTCCTAAGAACTAGGTGCTGGATTTTAATCTAGCAACTGGGTTTTTGTTTAGCTTGTGGGGTGTTTTGTTGGTAAAAAATATATACAACAATTTACCATTGTAACCTTTCCTTAGTATAAAATTCAATGACATTAATTGCATTCACTATGTTATGCACCCTTTACCACTCTCTCCTCATTGGCATCAAGTTGGAGCCAACTGATAACCGACACTCCAGCAAGTTTTCAGAGGCTGTAAATCACATGAGAGGAGACTGTCCAGTTTTCTTCAGCAGAACGACTGGTGGATTCAAAACACCAGATAGATGCCATCTGGGTTAGCAGCACAGTTCCTACCAAGTAGGCCCCAGACTCCCTCTCACCGCTCCAGCTGTGCTTTTCAACCCATGACCATGGAGCAGTTTAACCGCCATGCCCTTAACCTCAGGGGCTATGCTGCAGCATCCCATCCACGTTTTGAATTTGCCCTTATTCCCCCCTCATTCTGGCTCTGAAAGCCACAGTGACTCATTGCTCTGCAATTAACTCTCCTCCTTCAACCCCGGTGGCTGAATTGCCTGAACTAGTTGGAGAAGAACGACACTCCAAATAAAATTAGAGCTCTTTAAGTGGAAAACAGTTCTGTGGAAAGACTTCTTTATCCTGAGTTGGCAAGGGCCACCCGCTATCTCAGGAAGATAAGAAACTGATATTTTCCTCCATACCTTAGCATCAGTTTCATTGGTAGATTAGACAGAAGAAAGTTGACTGTCTTCCGTATGGTCGACATAGAAATATTTCTATAGGAAAAGTGAGCATGAGACACTTTTGCATAGGTTCCTGGACTCCCAGCTTCTGGTCTCTTGAAGAAAATATTTATGGCATGCGTATTATTATATCAGAAGAAGAGCAAAAAAATAACTATTTCCTTTTTTAAAATTTTTTTTTAAGAAGGGCCGGCTCTAAAGAGAAGTACCAGTGTAAATGGTTAAACACTCAACTACCAGCTGAAAAGATCGATGGTTCAAACACACCCAGAGATGCCTCGGAAGACAGGTCTGGTGATGTGCTTCTGAAAGACCACAGTCTTGAACCACGGACCATGTGTACTGTGCACACATGAAGCGACCAGGACTGGAAGTCCCTCCTCCCCACCAGGATTTAACTCCTAACAGCCACGCCTGGTGCTTAATCTTATCTCAGAAACTCTAGAAAACTCTAGGCTCTATTTATGAATTCCCCCAGTATATCTGCCTTGTCTTTCAGCATCCACGGCAAATGCCCTTCCACCAGAAGCCTCTCCCTACCTTTTAATCATACTAGTTCTCTTGTTTCTGAGATTAGTTTATCAATCTCTCTTGTGGCCGCTAACCCTTCCTACCTAGAATTGGAGTCCTTATTCTACACTCTCCAAATGGGTGAGTTTGGGGGCAGGATGCAAACCACAGAAATGCTTAGCATGTAAGGTACATGTTTGAATAGGTGAATCAGTGTGTTAGACGCATGTCTGAATAGGTGAATTAGCATTTAAGATGCATGTCTAAATAGATGAATTGAACTTCATGCAGCTTCCAAGTTCCCAGATACTTCCTTCACAGCTACCTCTCCCCTTCACTTCAGGCATTTGCAAACTTCTCTGAAAGTACTATGATGCTGTGGGTTGAGTTATGTCCCTCCAAAATAGGTATTGTGATTCCTAACCTGGATGCCCACAGTTCTATTCCATTTTGAAATAGATTATCTTTGTTGTGTTAAGGAGGCATGATTAGTGTAGGATGTATTTTGAGCTGATCTCTTTTTGAAATTCAACAAGCAAGCAGAGATGAGATGAGATCGATGCCAAGAAACATGGAGGTCACCAAAGAACCAGGAATTAGAAACTGAAGACCCGAAGAGACAAAGACCTTCTTCCAAAACCAACAAGGATAGAAAGTCTTCCCTACAGCCAGTGCCCAGAATTCAACCTTCTAACCTCATATCCTGATTGTACATGTCACTTCGGATGTCACAGAAGTCTATTTCAGGGCCCAAAATGGAAACAGTAGAAACTCTACAGTGACTTCAGAATGGCATGGTCTACACCTAGATCAAGAAACTGTTGTGTGAACAGAGCAAGAGAACTCTACATAGTTTAAAATTAAGAAAGTTGTACTTCAGGGTAGTATCCTCTCTCCACATCTATTCAATCTGTATACTGAGCATATTCAATCTGAATACTGAGCAAATAAAAAAGCTAGACTCTATGAAAAATAATGTGGCATCAGAATTGGAGGAAGACTAATCAATAACCTTTGGTATGCAGGTGACACAACCTTGCTTGCTGAAAGTGAAGAGGACTTAAAGTGCTTGCTACAATGTATCAATGTCAAGAAAAACGAAATTTCCACTGGACCAATAGGCGATACCATGTTGAATGGAGAAAAGATTGAAACTGTCAGTGAATTCATCTGATATGGATCTACAATCTATACACTTGGTATCAGTAGTCAAGAGAGCATGAGATACATTGCACTGGGAAAGTCTGTAGTCAGTCAGGGACTTCTCCTAATTATTGAGGAGCAATGATACTAGTTTGAGGACTAAGTTGCATCCGATTCAGGCCATGATCTTTTCGATCATTTGCTGGCTGTGCTGCTGAAAGCTGGACAATGAATAAGGATGACAGAAGAATTGATGCCTTTGGGTCATGGTATTGGAGAAGAGCACTGAATATCCCATGGTTTGCTAAAAGAACAAACAGATATGTCTTACAGAAGGAATAGCCTAAGTGTTCCTGGAGGCAAAAATAATAAAGATTTGTCTCACATATTTTGGGCATGTTGCTAGGAAAGGCTGTTCCTTGGAGAAGGACATATGCTTGGGAATATTTAGGAATGGTGAAAGAGAGGAAGACCCTGAATGAGATGGATTAACACAGTGACTGCAGCAAGGGCTCAAGTGTGTCGGAGGTGGACAGGAAGGCACAGGATAGGAAAGGGTTCAGATCTGTTGTTCACAGGAGTCATAGTTAACTTGACAGCACCTAAAAACAACACCATAGACTATGAAGTAATAACTTTATGTTTGTTAAAGCCACATATCTGTGGCGGGTTTGTTATAGCAGAGACAGAAAACTAAGACAACCGAGTACTCCCTGATGTGTATTGCGGATGGATGCACCCAAGGCATCTCTGTGTCCAAGACTGTGAGCTGCTGACAAAGGGACCAGGTCCTAGTTATTGCTGTATGCAGAAGTATTTATTACAAGATGTCAAAAAAAAAATAAAAAAAATTTAAAAAGAGATAAAAAAAAAACAAGATGTCACTCAGAGTTGAGGTAAAAATTTATTGGATTACAATTGCTTTGGTAATAAAAAAAAATAAGCCCCAAATATTAATGACAGCATTTTTTATTTATACTAGAGAAAAACTGGAAATAACCTAAATATCCAAGAATAAGGAAATGACTAAGTTAATGATAATGAGGCTTGATTAAACACTGGTTTCAAAAGAGCAAATATGAATAATACTAACAGTATAGAAAAGGGTTTTTTGGGGTTTTTTTAGACAAGTTTTTATGAAATGACATTAAGCCAAGAAAGTATGTTATATAAATGTACATACCCACTGATTTACAGCTGTAATCACTAAAAAGTATTCAGTGCTAAGCACTTTGTAAATATCATCTCATCTTATTCTTATAGCTCTTTGAGTCAAGCATTACACTCCTATCCCACTTTTACAAATAAGGGAGGTCTATACAGGTTAAGTAAAATGCTTCAGGTCTGAAATTGGTAAGTAACACAAGCATGACTCAAACACAGGTCTAGATAACACAGAAGTCCAAGTCTTAACCCCGGGGTTCTAGTACCTTCTAGCAAAATTAACTGTTCAACATATTCCTGGGAAAATGAAAGCTGAAAATACTGTTCAGGGAGCAAGGTGACCTGCACAACATTTACACAAACCAAGTGAATGCACCATCAAGTCAATCCTGGCTCCCCAAGCCTTCCATCAGGTTCTTGAGTCTGTAAATCTTAAGAAGAGAGACTGCCCCACCTTTTCCTGATGACTTTTCATTTAACAGTCCAACTTTCAACCGATTATGCCAACAGGGTGCCTTCTTTATCATATTAGTAAACATTTCTATTAATTTCTAAATATTTTTAAAGATAAGAAGCAAAGTTTCCTAAGGGCAGCAAGATGGAAGCGATTTGGAGACAAGTATACAATTGAGAAGCTGGCTCACAGATCAATAGGGGAACATTGTCCAGACGGAATACTGTGACCTATTCATTTCAGGGTCCTTCGAGGCCTGTCTGGGATGGGGAAACTCAATAAATGCTTGGTTGGTGAATGAATAAATGAATTCTAAGTGACTCTGGGGAGTTGCATAGGAGGCTGCTGATGCTAACTATTGGGAGGAGTGGTGGGTTGGGCCTAGAGCACATATATGAGACCCTATGTGTATGTGGTACCCTGTATGTCAGTTTGCATTTAGGGGTGTGTGGAGGGGGATGAGTAATAGAAATAGGAAGGCAGGAGTAGACTAGAGCTTCTGCTAATGAGGCTAGTGGTGGGTGACGCGTGAGAGAAAAGGGCTAAGTCAAGAGAAGATCAGAGAAGTGAGGCTGGCCAAGGACTTCTGCCTTCCCTGGAGTCTTCACAATAGCTTGGACTAGGTCAGCCTCTGGCCCCTCTCACGTAGCGGCATCTAAGCATCCACAAGAACTCACCTGAAAGCCTGCCAAGAATTCAGTCATCCTTCATTCCCTCAACCTCAGCCTCTGGGTCCCATCTTCCCTCCCTAGAGATGGATTACATGGTGAGCTACATCACCTTCATTATCTCACTCTATCCCCAGAAACCTTGCAGATAAGTTCTAGGATTGTGCCCATTTTACAGATGAGGATACTGAGACTTAGTGGGTCTCACCACATTGTTCACAGTGGCATTCCTAGTGAGGGCTGTGTGAGAGGTCTTCTGAACTGGGCTCCAGTTATAAAACAAAAACCCAAATCCACTAGTCAGTTTCAATTCATGCAATCCTATAGGGCAGAGAACAACTGCCCTAAATTTTCAGGGCTATAAATCTTTTTTTTTCTTTTTAAATTTTGAAGGTTTACAAATCATTGGGTTTTTTCATGCAGTTATTTATAGACATTTTATTTTACAAATTAATATTAATTACCATTGATTCATTAATTACAATGTCTGATCAACCCACCAGAGCTCCCCAAAAGGATCTCTGGTGGCCTAGAGACAAGAAGTTGCATTGCAATCCTGAAGGTATGTTGTTCAAATCCATCAGCTGCTCTTCAGAGGGATGGACAATCTCCTCCCATATGATTAAATGCCTTTGAAAGCCCACCTGGAGGGTCAGCTATGATTCAGGTCTGACTCTAAGGTATACAACAACAATCAACCCCTTATTTAATATTGCCTTCTCTTTTTTTCTATTGGTTGGTTGTTGTTGGTTTACATACAATAATTCATATACATGTGTTTTGCTCATGTATACTGTTTTATACAATCTTTAATTTGCATTGTGTTTCATAAAATTACTATTGACCTATACCGATCATTATCCCATCTTTTTGAGTCTCCACCTTCAACTCCCACTTCTTATCTGTCCACTAAATTTTGCTATCCAAGTGATTTCAACCTTTCTGCTTTTCCCACCCCTTCTGTCTCCTTTTGGACATTTTACTAGTTATCCTTTCATCTTTACAATAATGGTCTTATGCAGTATTGGTCCTTATGAGACTAAGTTCATTCAGTCAGCATAACGGCTCTCTAGACTTTCCCCTATGATATAACTTTTCAAAATCGTTCCTTATTGCTGCATAGTATTTCATCATGTGAGCAGATCTCTCCCAGAGATAGCTGTGGATTTCAACCACTGACTTTTAGGTTAGCTGCCCGATGCCTAGCCCACAGGTTCACAAGGTCTAAAACTGCCATTCATTCCCTTACTTTCCACATTTAAAAGGTGGTATTAGCGATCCCTGCTCTCCTTCCTCAGAGTGGTTATGAGGAGTCATTGAGTTAATGGATGTGGAACCAATAGGGAGATAAGAGTTGGGCTGGAAAGGGACCCAGCCTGTGTTCAAATCCCATCCTTCCAACTCACTTCTTGAGTGACCATGGGCAAGCTAGTCACTCTCGACCTATCTCCTCACCTACTGACCAGTGAGGTTATAATTAGACATCAGGTTCCAGACACATGCCCTGGCAAAGGCAATCCTAGTCAATCATCACTGTAAATAAGAGGAGAATGGTAAACCCAGGGGCTCATTAACCATATTGTGTTGTGTTGTGTTGTGTTGTTTTAAGGACAGGAAGACAAAATCACAGCCACATCAGTATAAAGGAATGGTATTTTTACATGGAAATAAGAAAATTCTGAATAAACAAAACCAGCCCAGCCAGGTGTGAAAAATGAGATCCTGAGGTACTGGTATTTTTAGAAGCCATTTTGCCTGGTGCTCTTATTTCATTTCCCTAACTCTGTAGGGATAAATTTTAAAATAATTTGATTGTTTGTCTTTAAGGGGGAAAACAACCCTAATTCAAGGAGCTCAGGAAATTCCTTCCATTTCTTTTTCATTTATGCATTAAGCAATATTTACTTACCTGCCACCAAGATCCACTACTGGCCTCATGGAGCTTCTAATATAGCCAGAAAATTAACAAACCACCTTCCAATTACTAGGGGTAGTGGGTGGGAGGTAAGCACAGAGCTTCCTTGAAGAGGTGACATAAGGAAGATTCTCTTTCGAGTCCCTCCTTCTCTCTTCCTGCCAACCTAGAAATAGCAACAGGTGAAGCAGCAGCCTTGGACCCAGAAACTGAAGCCACATGTTGAGGGTGGCAGAATCAACTAGCTGACTTGAACCCCTGAGGGATCCAGTTATCTTCTTGCTGACTGTCGCCCGCTGCTATTTTTAGTTATGTGAGAGAACTATTAACTTTTGTCTTTAAGTCACTGCATTTTCAGATGTCTTAAGTGCCAACATCATCTTAAGATGTTAAAGAACAACAGAAGCCTTCAGAAAAAAAAATTAATAAACACTAAAAATATGAACAGAGGAGAGCTCTGGTGGCCTAGTGGCAAGAAGCTTCGCTGCAATCCCAGAGGCGCACGGTTCAAATCCACCAGATGCTCTGCCAGGAAAGGAGGGACAATCCCCTCCTATACCAGTCAGATCCGATTTGACGGTACACACACACATACACACACACACACACACACTAATAAAATAATTAAAAAATATGAACAGAAAGTAAAGAACGTGAACATAATAAAACAATAGAAAAAAATTAAAAATTGGATCTAGGAAAAGTCTCATGAAATTGGAGAGGGGGAGGAATCTCATGCAAATGTTATTAAGGAAAAAAACCCGCAAACATTAGGAATGAAAAAGTAAGCATAACAGCAGTTGTCACAAGTGAGAGGAGACACTAAATAGCTTTCTGCCAGGACATTAGAAATTAGGTAGGATATCTAAATCCCTAGAGATGGCGAAAAGACTAAGATTGTTAATTACTTCATCTTCTTGGATCCACAGTCAACATTCTTGGCTCCAGCAGTTGGGAAATTAAAAGATGAGTTGCACTGGGAAAATATGTTGTCAAGGACCTTTCCAGAGTTCTAAAGAGAAACAATATCAGTCTAGAGACTAAGGAGCACCCAGTCCAGGCCATGATCTTCTCAGTTGTTTCCCATTAATAAGGATGACATTAAAAATTAGTGCTTTTGAGTTGTCGTGCTGGAGAAGAGTATCAAACATATCATGGACTGCCAAAGGAACAAACAACTCTGTCCTAGAGAGAGTGAAATCACGTTGCTCCTTGGAGGCAAGGATTTTGGAGCTCTACCTCACACACTTTGGGCAGGTTTCCAGGAAGAACCAGTCCATGGAGAAGGACATCATGCTGGGAAGGGTGAAGTGTCAGCACAGAAGAGGAAGACCCTGGATGAGATGGATTTCCACAGTGGCTGTGGAAAAGGGTCCAGTGTGTCAGAGACGGGGAGGTTGGCTAAAAATAGGGCAAGGTTCAGAGCTGTTTTTCATAGAGTTGGTACGCGTCATTGTGGACTCAGTAACACATAGCAACAATAACAGAAACATAATCCAACTTAAAAAGAAATTAAAAACATTTACAATCTGATAACCATTAAATATGTTGAATTATTAATTCAAAGGAGACAGAAAATCCAAAATATTTTTAACAGTAAATGCCATGAAGTATTTAAGGGGGGGAAATGTGATAGAAAATAAGGGGCTGTTCATTTATTCTTTCATGATGCTCATATAAACTTGATTTGAAAATCACTTAAAAGGATATTTATGGCCAATCTTATTCATAAACTGGAGACAACAATCTCTGACAAAATACTATAAAACCTTAAAACATTCATTTAAGGCAGAAATCAAAATAAAGATGTCCACTATCATCACTTGTGTTCATCATTTTATTCTAAAGCTTTAAGGCAAGAAAAAGAAAAAACCCATATGATATATACATATATGAAAAGAAGCAGCAAAAAGGTCATTTTTTATAGATTATTCAATTATCTATATTGAAAACCCAACAAAATTTAGGATAATTTATTAAATTTAACAGGAACAGTTAACTAATTGCAGGATAAAAAGTCAACGTAAAAAAAAATTAAGTTGTGTATATAGCCATCAGTAACAAGCAGGTAAAAAAAATGCAACTTAAAAACAGTGAACACTTGCCATCTAATCAAAAGAAGGTTTTGTGACAGGTTAAGTACCAGAGAGGTTAAACGAGATGTGCAGATTTTTTAGTTTTTAACTTTTCATTGTGATTTGAATGAAAGTTTACAGAGCCAATTGGTTGTCCATTCAGCAATTCTTGTTTTGTGACATTGATTGTGGTCCCCACAGTGTAACAACGCTCTGCCCCTTTCCTCACTGTGTTTTCCATTTGCACGCGTCCTGGTTTCCATCTTTTTCTGCCTCTGCGCTTTGTCCTTGAGGGTGAGTTCAGTTCCAGGATAGAAGGGTCACTAACAGTCATACCCTCTACCTATTTCCTAAAGATGTGTGAATTGTCTTAAAAATTGAAGACGGAGCAATTTTTAAAATAAAAGCAAGAACAACTTAAAAAAGAGCAGAGGGCATTACCAAGCAATTGGGATTAAGTCATTATGATTGTCAGGAATACATTTTCCTGAGTCTCCTAGCAGCTAAAGCAAGAATGGACACCTGTCAGATATTGGGGGCTCAGTATATTTTTATGGACTTTGTATATGAAGATCTCTCTTTTATTCCATTTGGCCCACTTTCTGTATTACATCCTCCCAATGAGCCCAGGAGTGGGTCCTTTGTAAGCTTTGACTCAGCTAAAAAGGAGGATTTGTCTCGGCTGGAAGGTACAAGTCCAAGCTCGGCTCCCTCCCCTGTGGAGAGCGAGACACCTGCTCAGAGCCTGTCATCAAACAGCCCTGAATAGTAGCCGCCCCTCCTGCCACTGAACAGAACTGGCCTTGATGGCCGGTTTGAATGCTGTTTGTTCAGTGTGAGCCAGCAGAGTTGGCCTGACATTGATGGCCGTCTCCGTATTGTGGAAGGGGACCTGGCTTGCCTGCCTGTAGACAGACAAAGCAAATTATTTGACAGGCAAAACAGCCATCCTCATTCCCAGGCAGCCAAGGGGCTATTCAAAACTGGGCCTGGAAAGTTTTCACGAGGTGCTGACATATGAAACTGGAATGCAGGAGTAACACGGCAGAACTGACACCCTGTGCAGTCAGGCATGGCGGGCGACTCCAGGTATCCAAACTGAGCCTTCAGGAGCTTTGACTAGACCCCACCCGTGGAGAGCGAGCGAGCCCTGGGTATGAGAGCCCCAGCTTGCAGGCTTGAGCTTCAGCATACCTCGCCTTTGCCACCGCCCTTGTCATTCATTGCTCAACTGAGAAAAACTCAGACCAAAGAATGAGGAGCACAGCCAGCCCCTGGGCCACAGTCAGGCTGGCTTACATCTGCTGCTGGGAGGGGTGGCAGTGGAACAGCACTACTGTGCACCCACCAGGAGCCTACTATGCACCAGGCCTTGCTGGGGCCTCTGCCCTCAGTCAGCAACTTCCCCTTCGCAGGAGCCTTGCTGGCCCCTGCCAGGAAATCTCTTCTCATAGAGACTCTAGAGCACAGCATAATGACCTTACAGGGTCTCCCTTGTAGACAAATACTACTAATTCAAGCTCAGCAGTTGGAATTCACAGCTTCTCTGTGGAAGATAGATTTAGCAGTTCACTTCTACAAAGATACTCAGTCTTGGAAACCCTACAGAGCAGTTCTTTTCTGCTGGGTCACAATCAGAGGTGGATTATTTAAGAAACAAAGTCAACACTAATGCGGAGTGAACAGTTAATTTCACCTGGATTTCACCAGCATCAGGCTCACTATGAATTGAAATCAACTCAACAGCAAAGGGTTCATCTCTATAATCTATCTACCTGGAAAAGATGTGTTCATCCAACCAAAGCCCAGTTTGGAAGCCTTCAAGTTTACCACCTGGTGAAAAACTGCCCAGCATGCGGAGCATTTGAAAGTCAAATTTGAGAAGAAGGGTATGTGTTCTTATACCAAAGGAGCTTGTGGTTTCGCGTGCCTTTAGTATTACAGTGCAGCTCCTCACACTAGGCCACCAGAGC
>NW_006399802.1:3769364-3783360 GCF_000299155.1 Elephantulus edwardii
TTTGATTCTTAGAAGGTCCCATTCATCTATTTTATCTTCTCCTGGTTGTAAATTTTTCAGAATACTGGGAAGACTCTTTATGTTGTGGATTACATCTTTGCTTTTTTAACACTTAAAAAAAGAGATCTCTTGCTGCACAGGTTCTGGATGTAATACTTCATTTTGGTTTCTTGATTGTTGTTTACATGGATGTTGACAATGAACCTAAGTAAAATTAAACCCTTGACAACTTCAGCATTTCTCCCCGCCCCCATCTCTATGTTGGTTATTGGTTCAGTGGTGAGGATTTCTGTTTTGCATTGAGGTGTAATCCATACTGAAGGTTATAGTCTTTGATCTTTCTTGGTAGGTAGGTACTTTATCCTCTTTCAACAAGCAAGATTGTGTCATCTGCATATCACAAGTCACCAATGAATCCTCTAATCCTGATTCCACATCCTTCTTGCCCTTCTTTAGAAAGCTGACCTTCTTGAACTCTTTCCTCAACATATAGATTGCATAGGAAAGGGGGACACTCTTCCTGAATTTACACCATGTAGTATCCCTTGGATACCGGAGGGTAAGTATTGCCTTGGAGACAAGGATTTCAAAGCTCCATCTCACATACTTTGGGCATGTGGCCAGGAGGGACTGGTCCTTGAAGAATGACTTCATGCTTAGAAAGGTAGAGGGACAGCACAAGAGAGAAAGACCCTGAACGAGATGGATTGATTCAGTGACTGGGTAATGAGGGTAGGTGTGTTGGAGACAATGAGATTGGCAGAGCATAGAGCAGGGTTTAGGACTATTGTACATAGATAGGGTCGCGATGAGTCACAGGCGACTCAAAGGTACATAACAACAATGACAACATACACTCATTAAAATGAGTCAAATGTAAAAGGCTGGACGCGTCAAGTACTAGGGAGGAAGCAGAGAGACTGGAACTCTGTTTTCAGTTATACTGATGGCAGAAATGGTGGGGGGGACCTACTTTGTGAAATTATTCTGCAATTTCTAGTTAGCATTTCCCAAGGGAAATTAAAACATATTTCCACACAAAGACCTACCCACAAATGTTCATAGCAGGGCTGGGTGGTATTTGTTTCTTGGTTTTGTGGTTTGTTTGGATTTTTTCCTCTGTAACAACCCAAATGTGCATAAATGGGTAAATAGATTAACAAACTGTAGTACAGCCATCTAATAGATAACTGTTTATCAGTAGAAAGGATCGATCTATTCACAACATGGATGAGTGTCAAAGAAGCGATGCTAAATGAAAACAGTAAGACAATAAAGAACATCCAGGCACTATCCACCCGCATAAAATGCAACTTAATTTGTGCAACAGAAAGAAGAGCAGTGGTTGCAGAGGGATGAACAGTGGTTCTTGGAAGAAATGATGCATACATTACAACCAGGTATGAGGGAACTTTCAGAGGTTATAGATATCTCAATGACCTTGATTTGTGGTGATGATTTCACGAGTATATACATACATCAAGACTTATCAACCTGTATAGCTTAAATATGTAAAGTTTATTATATATCAATTATGTCTCATTAAAGCTATATTTTTAAAAACAACCTACAACAAAGGAAATTTACTGAGTAAGGAAACATGTAGGAAAGCTTTCCACCTCACCATATAAATATTGTAGCTTCGCGGTTGAACCTAGTTGCACTGCCAACACAGAAACCCATGGTTCAAATTCACTGGCTGCTCTACTGGGAAAAGATGAGCCGTCTCCTCCCATGCAATTTACGACCTCTGAAAACTCACTGGCAGGTAAGCTGTGAGACGGTTCGACTCAATGGTACGTAACAACATAATAATATGAAATTAAAGCAGTAACGATGAACTTAAATGATCAAAGATGATCACCGTTAACTCATATTATTAGGGCTGTTATAAACTAGGAAGATTTTTGGAACAATTTGGCAGAACTGTATTAAGAACCATAAAAAATGTTCATTGATCCGGGAGCTCTGGTGACTTAATGTTAAGGCGTTGCTCTGCCAACCCAAAGGCATGCGGTTCAAATCCACTAGCTGTTCTACAGAGGGAAAATGGTCAGACTCCTCCCATGTCATTTACTACTTCAGGAAACCTGCTGGATGGTCAGCTTTGGGTTACTTCCAAGTTGATAGTACACATCAAAAACAAACCTCTTAAACCAGAAGAAAATAAAATTTTAAAAAAGTTCATTGGTCCATAAATTCACTTGTACAAATCCGTATTAAGGATATTTCAAAAGAAATAAAAAGTTCCCTATACAATTTCATTCAGAGTAACAGCATCTCTATCAAAGGTCCTGGAAATTACTTAATTGCACAACTATAGTGAAAGGGTTAAATCAACACAAGATTACTTCATCCATTATTACACAGGAAAAACAAGACTGGGGGAATCACATACAGACATGTTTACAAAATAATGCAAATGTGCTGTGTACAAAGACCACAGAAATGTACACATGCTATGGTTACACCTATGTAAACGTACATATAATAAACCTAAGTGCAGCAGGTGGGGGAAGAGCACAGAAAAACCTGGTAGGTGAAGGAACCATTAGAACTTGGCATGTGGGTGACTTTTTCCTTTTGTCGTTTGTGATGTCAGGATGTTTTTATAACAGTATCTTAAATATCTTCTTGTTAGTTTTGGCACCCTTTTTTAGCCTGGGCAATCATTCTGGGAGTTGAGTCTGTCAGTTACTTACACGGTTTACACAGCAGTGGAACCAGCCTCAGCCTGGTCAGCTGGCCTTCTGTGTCTTCGTCTAAGTCACTGATAAGATGTTAATAGACCTGGAGGGAAGGGCACATATTTTTGTTCTCCTGGCAGAAACTGACATCACTGTGAGTGGGCAGCTTAGTCCTTAGGGAGTCCCACAGCTAACGCAAAAGCTATGCGGATTGAATGCACCGGCTGCTCTGGACAGAGCTTCAGAAAACCCACAGAGGGTCGGTCAGCTGTAATTCAGTTCCGACTCCACAACAATGAGTTTTGAGTTGAGTTAGTCTGCTTAGGTTATTCCAATGCCATAAATGATTGTAGAAACTCAATTCCCTAAGAAGGAAGACTAAGTGAACTTGATAATGAGATGCTGGGGACCGGCGTGCACAATCTTGCTCACTCATTGGGTAACGCCCATGTCAATCACTTGTGACCAGCAAATGCACTGCAAGCAGAGGCAGCCCCACAAAATTATCCCAGTAGGAGGTTTTTAGAAGGGGGTTAGAACTTTGAAAACGGAAGTGACAGAGCCTGCACAGGCTTTCAGTAATTACTTACTGGATCCCACTTTACATAAGATAGACAGGGAAGAGCCTTGACTTCAGAGAGCCCAAGGTCTATTGCACCCTGGCATGACAGAGCGGCGGATGGTGCTTCCAAAGCCCAGTCAACTCCACTTTCTATTTGCAGATAGACCATCCTTCTCCTTCCTTTCACTTCTTTCCACCCCATCAACCCCTGTTCACATCTAGAGCTTCACCACTTCATTTTTCCACTCCACTGGAGCCTCGTTTTAGTGGTCTTCTTGGTCACACATGGGGCCAGCATGGCTCTGAGGCTGGGAGCCACACACCACTCATCCAGAACAAGAGATGTCTTCATGCTCTCAGTTATGTGTGTCCAAATTCATATCAGGAAGCCACTCCCAGATCTCTTACCAATTCCACGGATTCCTAGAATCTCACTCTACTCTGTTGTAAACATGTGGGACAAGTTTAAGGGCTAAAGATTATACGGCTAACAGTACAAAGCCTGGGATCCAGCCCAAGCTTTTCTAAACACTCACGCCTTCTGGTGTAGTCGTTCCAGATCTACCAGGGAAAAGACCATAAGCTTCCAGGCCCTCTGTGGTAGAGGCTACCCCAGTTCAATAGAGCTAGTTTGACTAAGCTGCCTTTCTAAATCCTTCTCTTGTCTCACGGAGGCCCTGAGAGCCTTATACTAACCCTGGAGACTTGAACTTCAGGTCTCAGAAAGACCCAGACAGCCTCAAGAAGGCTCATCTTAGGTTTCTCATCTTAGGTTTTGGATTGTTTCTGAAGTCCATGAGGATTTCCAGTCCAGAAATTTCCTAAATATACCTTGACCTGTCATGAATCTGCAGTGTTTAATTTTGAGACCAGCCTAGAGGTATAGGTCCCTCCCTTCATGATATAAGGAGGCAGTCTCTTATATACTTTGCCACCACAGTCATTCTCATGACATGTCTGGTCCTCACGGTGATGCTGTTGTGGGTCTGACCCTCCATAAGCCCCGCACACCACCTATGCAATGCCTGCTTCTGGGCTCTCTTATAGCAACTCACCTGCCAAAATGAGAGAGTCCTGGACTCCATTGTCCATCCTCTTGCATATGTCTTTTAACTGGGTCTATGCTCCTTCAACCTGCCTCACCTCTCCCCAACCCAGTCACCAGAGGACACAGGCAATCTCTAGGTGCTGGTCCCTCCTGCTCTGAACCATTCCTCCACTAAGCTCAGAAGTATCTGGTCAAGATGGACAAACTCAGACATGGAATAAAATATAATTCAGGTCACATGTTTTATTTCTTTTCATGACAAAGTGGATAACAGATCCAACAGAAAGGGTCTCCATTTGACTTGCTTTTCGTCTACCTTTAGGTCTGTAGGATTCTGCAACTCACCAAGGGTGGCCAGTATTTCGCTGGAACCTTGAGGCGAGTTGATTCCACATGAGCCCCATTAAGGTGTTGCCTCCATCTTTCCTGCACATACCATCACCCATTCTCACCCTAGTCATCTCCACCCATCTTAATCACTCTCTTTGACAAGCTGTGTCTATGTTTAACTTTCCCAATAGGCTGGCAGCTTCTTTGAATGTTCTGTGCCCACTCTGCTCCTACTCCACAGTATTTTTCTTACTTCTTTCACAGGTAAGAAAACAATGCTTCTTCCTAGCAAATAAATACCAAGGAATCAGACCTAAAATACTGAGGAGCAAGATCTAAAGGGAACAAGCACTTCCTAGAACTAGCTAAGGCTTGTTAGGCATACAAGTGGCAGCTACTATGATTGTGAATCTTATTACCCCCATTATGTGGATAAGAAAACTGAGACTTTGTTATCATTAGTTGTTTCAGTTCATGTTAGCCTCATATATATCAGAAAGAAGCATTATCTGGTCCTGCGCCATCCCCAGTCATTGGTGTCCATTGTTACAGACAATGATGTACATTCCAAAGCCTTCTAACCTAGGGTAGGGGCCTCATCTTCTAACGCTATATTGTACAATATTCTATTGTGATCTGCCAATATTTCATCCAATAATTTTTAGAAGTAGATCACCAGGCCTTTCTTCCTTGGCTTTCCTAGTCTGAAAGCTCCTCTGAAACCTGTTCACTGTGGGAAATGCTGGTACGATGTGAAATACTTGTACTATAGCATCCAGTATCAGCAACATGTAAGACCCTATGATCTGACAAACTGACAGATGGGCAATGGTAAGTGATGCATATAAAGGTTCATTAACTTGCAAACAAAAGTCATAGTTGGGAAGCTGGGGAGAGCTGGCAATCAACCCATGATTTATTAGCAAATTACCAGATCTGTACCTTTTTTGAAAAAATGTGTGTGTGTGTGTGTGGTCAAATCAGATCTGACTGGTACTGGAGGAGATTGCCCCTCCTTCTCCAGCAAAGCATCTGGTGGATTTGAACCATGTACCTCTGGGATTGCAGTACAGCTTCTTGCCACTAGGCCACCAGAGCTCCACAGATCAGTACCTTTAACTATTATATAAAACTGACCTCACAGAACTGATCTTGTTTTCTAATAATCTATATACTGACGTATCAGTCACTGCTGTCTTCATTCTCCAAGGTAGTTTCCCTTCTTAATCTCCAAGTCCTGGTGTTTTTTGACTTATGCTGCCCCCACCAGTGAGGGGGGCTGGAAATTCTGGTGACTTTGCATTAAATTCTCTGGTAATTCTCCTTTTTTCTTTTCTTTTTTTTTCTGAGAGTAGTCCTGGGTCTATTTTTTATGTAGAGGGGGGAAAAAACATCTTGGAAACACTCTAGAATCGTAACAAAGAAAAAAAACTTCGATCCTCTAGATTACTCAGCCACGCACTGTTGCTGTCGTAAAGAGCCGTGGAGTCAATGACAACTCACAGTGACCCCCAGAACCCTGACCAAACAAACCTAGGTCGTCCTCACAATCTCTGCCATGCTCGCGCGCTGGAGCCCTTTGTTACAGTCACTGCATCTGTCTGTCTGTCTGTCTGTCATTCCATCTTATTGGGAATTTTCCTCTCAATCTCCACTCTTCCCAGCATGATGTCCTTTTCAAGGGACTGGCCCTCCTGATAACCTGCCCAAAGGCTGTGAGATCAAGTTTCACCGTCCTCACCTCTGGGAGCTCCTAATTACACTTCCTCCACAACAGACTTGTTTGTTCTTTTGGAAGTCCACAGAATATTCGATACTCTTCTCCAATACCACAATTCAAAGGCATCGATTCTTCTTCAGTCTTCATTCAAGATGGTTGACTGAACTGATGGCAGTTTGGAAAGACACCAAAAAAGAAAGATAATAAAGATAATAGAGATGATAATTCTTCAAGCCACAATTTTAATAGAAAAGACAAGGAAGTACTTCAAACATTGACCAAAGGAAGAAACACAATGCAAATACTGAATAAAGAGATCTACAGACTCAGAAATATAAACAGCATACCATTTTCAACAGCAAACTAAAAGGCCTGGGAACTCAGGATGGCAGAGACAGAGGCAACTACACTGGGGTGGGAGGTGGGAGCAGGTGCAGCCTCACTCACTGTTCCCCTCCCGGCCTCCAATATCCTAAGATCAAGAAAGTGACTTCCCCTTTCCACGCACCAACCAAGTCACCAATGTGTCCTCTTCTGCCCCTGTTCACCTCAGGCCATGCCCACATCATCGTGTATGGAAGGCTGCAGACTGTGCCACATCTCCCCTACAGTCAGCTCCCACATTAATGGGAGAACCTCACTGACAGGAGCCGTTCCTTCTTACTGGGAACCCCTGCCTGACATACTCCGCATCACACTGGGAGCAGTGCACCCTCTGCAGAGGGGTCATCCTTGGACATCTCAGATGGGTGGTGACTTCCTCTTTATGCTTGCCATCTCTGATTGGGTGCCTTGGCTGCACCCATCCTCTAGACTGGCAAAGACACCATCTCTAGCCAGGCTGATTAACCCAGGCTCCTCTGAGGCAGCAGAAACTCTGCCACAGGTTGGGTGCCCCACCCCTCAATATATTCTAGGCACACCCTAAACAGGAAGAGGTGCTACCAATGACCTGGTTCACATCTTGGGGCCTCGGTCACCACTCAGATGAACAGAAACTCTGACCTGACGAGGTAATTCAACTCCCGTCTTCTGCTGGGCTGGCAGAAACTCTATCCCAGGCCAGAGAGCTTGTTTTCTGTTTACCATAGCATGCATGTTTGTTTTGTGGGTTTTGTATACTTGTTTACTTTCACTGTTTGCTCTTATGGGTATAGCACTTGTCTGTCTGTTTACTATACTGTGATGACTTGGCATGTTGCTGTGATAGTGAAAGTTGGACCAGCAGTATTTTCAAATACCATGGTGGACAGGTGTGAGTGGGGCTTCCAGACTAAAACAGACTAATGAGCAGGACTGACCATACACTTCTGAAATAATAGGCCTTTGGAAACCCTATGAATAATAGAACATCACTGGGTTTAGTAGATGAGCCCTTAGGTTAGAAGGCACTCAAAAAAAGGCAAGAGGGTGGGCAGGGAGAAAAGTGCGGCAATGAATGAATGGAAATCCAAAACCTCTGTAAATGTTTATTAAAATTCATTAAAAAAAACAAAAAACAAACAAAAAAAGGCAAGAGACAGCTGTAAATAGTATGCATGGGTTCATCTTATTCTCTCAAACTATAAACTCAGCCTATCGAAAATGATAGGAGAGAAGCGTTTGTTTCTATTTTTATTTTTTTTTTAATTTTGCAGATTTACAAATATTTCAAATGCAGTCAACCATTTAATCCTGTGTGCCCTTCAGGACCACAGGCAGCGGGAGTGGAGGGAGCTTAACATCCAGGCAATGTGTGCAGAAAGGCTGGGGAGCTATGATTCCCACCCATTCTGCTCCCTTCACAGACAGCTTTCTGTCTGAGGGGTCCCATCCTCCACAAGGTCCTACCAAGCAAAAGGGTTGTCTTAGCAGCTGGCAGAGCATAGCTGGAGTGCGGGGTGGAGAGTGGGGTTCAGCCCCTGAATCGGGTCCCAACAGCAGTGAATCTGGAGACATGAGCCTAGAAAGGATGGGCACTTGTGAGCACATTCATCCAAACAATGATGAACGGAAAGAGATACAACAGAAAATGATACAGGGAGCAAAAAGGCTGAAAGAAAGAGGCCAGCTATTGCGCTACAGTGGCTCCTCGGGCCACTTCCCAACCACCCCCATCAGTCAGAGCTGAAGTCCTCAGAGTTAACCACCTGAGAATCCACTCTACCCAGCTATGGCCTCCCAGGGAAGTTGACTGAACTTGACTGTCTGGACAGCAGACAGGTCTCTCTGCCTCTTCCTTTACCTTAAGAAGCTGACCTGCAGCCAGGCCAGTGTTTCCTCCTTCTAAGAGGGACCACCAGCCCTTTAAAGATTGGATCACAAACCACAGACGATCCCCCAGAAATCTGGGCTTCAGAGCTCCCTACCCTCACCCCCACTCCAGACCTTCCGCAAGTCTCTGCCAGAACACTGAGTCTCCACTTCCTCAATTCTGACTGAACCCTGTGGGCTCTCCTCATCTTCCTCCTCCGTTCTGAGCACTCACTCCAGGATATCACAGGAGTTAGCCTGGGAGGTGGGGCCTGGGTTTATGACCACAGAATGAATCCTGGAATCTGGACCATCTCAGTGTCAGTGACCCTTCCTGTCACAGTTCTGGCCTGTTCAGATCTCCAAGTCACCTCTCTGTCCCTAGTCCTCAGATTCTGGGGCAGTCGGGAGAGGACTCTGATGAGGAGCTTCTCTGAGTGAGTTAGGAAGCGGCTGGCAGTGGGGAAACAGGAGGACCCCTACTCCCAGAATCCCAGTTTCTCTGTCCAGAGAGGATATTTCTACATTTACTGGACTAAATGAAGCAACAGGATGAAATGGCTGGAGTTGGGCAGCTGGGGCCTGGGACAGAGGTGGATATGAGGGAGACAGGCCTCACTGGTGCCTAGGACCTCCCAAAATATCTTCACATCCCTTTAATCAACTGTTATTTCTCCAGGGGAGCATCTCGTCCAAAGCCGGGATCAGTTTGAATTTTCCCCTACATCTTTTTCAACACTTATATATTCACCAAATAACAATTTTTAAAATGCAGAAGAATGATTGCAGGGTTATCATGTACCCCACTTTTGACTTCCAGGAAAACAGGGAGATGGCAGAGGATCCCACATTCCTCAGATGGGGTAAATAAGAAAGGCACTGATGGCTCAAGGCTGCAGCCCACAGAGCTGGAAGGTGCTGTGGTCTAGACAGCCATCAGGGGTCATAAGCAGCAGGGCCAAGTGCGGCCTGCCCGACACCTGGTGTGTCCATGTCTTGCTCTGATACTTTCTGGGGCTGTCCAGCTCCTGCTCCAGACAAAGAAACTCTCCCTGAGTAACCCAGGTTACTTTCCATGTTCCGGCTGGTAACTAGATTCTTGGCTCTGATTGGCAAGCGCTGGGTGGGAAGTTTCAGTGTGGCTCTGGAAAGAGAATGGCCAGGCCAGGACTTCAAAATAGTAAACTCAGGAAAAATGAAGCTGACTCAGGCCTGAAGGGGTGGGATAAGGATTTGGCAGACCCTGAGTGCACAGCCACCTTTAAAGGAGTCCCTACCACAATCTGGGCCTAGTTTCTTCCCAGCTCCAGCTTCCCAGGTTTCTGTAACCAGATGAACTGATTTCCTGTTTCTGCACGAGTTACAGACATCTGGGACGAGGGGCATAGAACTATTTTTCTTCCTTAGAGCCCTCGTTTTGTTTATTAACCCTCCAGGGCACTTCAAACCCCAAGACATGTGTTCTGCAAAGAGCTGAGAGGGTCTTTCATGATCCAGTCTCCCCCAGTACCCCAAAAAAGAGCAGTGCGGCACACACAGGCAGAAGGCAGCACAATCGGTGGGACCCACGGCTGTAGCCCACTATCAGAACAATCCTCTTCTGCAGGAAACAACAACAACAACACTGTCCAGCCAGCTGGAAGCCACCCTTGGTAGCGTCCAAACGATTCTCAAAGGGGCCTGTAACCCCACGAAGGTTAAGGGGCACTGCATCAAAGTGGGGAAGACTGGACCACAATTGTCCCATCTCCACTCGAGAAACAAAGTAGGAAGCAAATGGAAAGGCAGAGAGCAACCTAGACTGTAGAAGGTTTTGATCCAAACGGGTAAACAAAGGGCCCGGGCTCACCCTAACCTGTGCAATCATTGAAACGCATAATCGGCCAAGAGGGTAGCCAGGCAACGACTCAGGTCCGTGAACCGAACATTGTGGCGTCCTGTGCAAGGCCGCCTCCGTGCAAGTTCCACCCCCCACCCCACCCCCGCGCCCACGGCCCACGGCAGGCGTGTACAGGCCGCCTCTGCCCCAGCGTACCGCGCGGTGCTCCAGGGCTTCGCTGCCAGGACCAAGAAGAGCTCCCCAGTGGCAGGTGCCGCATTTGGGGCCCATCAGCACAGAGCCTGGCCCAGCCATGCCAGTAGAACCACATGGCAGCCACCCAAAAGGCTGAAAGGAGCATGGGGTCCTCAGTTCTCCAGCGTGGGCGAGGGCCACTCTCCAAAGGGAGAGTGTGGGACAGACAGCACGGGTCTGCCCCTACTCTACACAAATAAAAGGTAGCTGAATAAATAAATAAATAAACCCTGAATGCAAGGGGGGAGCCTGTTAATGGGATTCTTATATCATGGATTTGTAGAAATCTATAAATTACAGAATTTTAGAAACAAATTATTAGAATAAAATAATTATGGAATAAATTCTAGTAAGTATAAACTTGGACTTTGGGTCTCCTTCACACTGCAGCAATGAAATTGGGGAAAGAAGACTCAGAATTCTTGAAGAGTTTGTTCTCAAATACCAAACACTGAGAATCAAAAGAATCTATGGTGCTTAAACGACATAGGATTGATTGGTAAAATATTTTACTCTAAATATTAGGATCCATATTTTTTTAAATTTAAAGAATCTGGTATGACCCATTTAAATTAAGGAAGAAGAGAGTCGATGATTTCTAGAAAGTTTATTTTTCAATTAGGCATTTCTAAGGAGAAAAATCAAATTAAATAATATAAACCTTACAGCTGAAAAAAAATCTGAAAATTAAAGCAGAAACTTCCAATAGTGATACTAGGCATCAGATTTCCAGGCACAAAATCTTACTTTCAGAATCCTAAAACAAGAGGAGTACACTTTTCAACTTTGACCACTGGAAGTCATAGGAACTTAAAGTCAAAGGATTTGGACCTAGGGTCATAAAAATATAGGACTTACAGAATCACATCCTTAGCTGTAGAGCTGTAGGAAATCGCAGTGTTGCAATATTGGTTTCAGAATTCAGCATCTGGAAATACGAATCTTAGAATCACGGAAATTCTCCTTTCGAAGGTCTCGGTAAAATAATCCCGTTCAAAAAGAAACGTCTTTGCCACCCAACCCCCAGGTCCCTTAAGAAAAAACACGGAGGAAATCTCCATTTCCAAGGCTTTGGAAAAGGGAAGCTGTCCCCCTTGGCTGAAAGGGACTGTCACCCTGACACTTCTGGCTACTTTAAACACCTTAGTTGGATCTGCTCTCTTCACCTCCTCCAGCAATGAACGGCTCCCCCACTAAAAAGTCACGCGGTCCGCTTTCTGGCTAGTCCTACCTGCTTAAACTCTCCCATGCTGCGTGGCTGTGCTTCCTGGAGAAAACTACATCTTGGGGTTGGGGTCCCTAGGAGCCCTGATGATGCACCGGTTAAATCCTTTGGCTGCTAAAACGGAAGATCAATCAGCCCTTAGAACTCTCAGTCACACTCTCCTGAAAAGGATGTGTCAGCCTGCTGAGGACCTGTTGTTCTTGGTGGTGTTAGTGTTGGTGGTGTTGTTAGAAATCCGATGCAGCACCTATGCGGTTGTTATGAGTCTGCATTGCAATGCATGTGGTTTGGTTTGGGGCTGTAGCTGGTCCCTGAGCTTTGAAGGGGTCGCAGACATCTGCACACGGGAATCTTTAAGGCTCAAAAGAAAATAATCAGAAACCCGAAAGCCACAAAGCAAATAAATCCAATCCAGGTTCGACCTTTCCGCTGAGACCCAGCTCTCACCCAAGCGCCCCCCCCCCACCCTCGCCCCAGCGCTCACAGTGGGGAGGATGTCTTTGGAGCCACTGGGAACCTTTCTTATAATAGGGGAGCTGAGAAGGGTTACTATGAGAGTTAAAGAGCTGGAAAATGTTACCATGAGAGGCGAAGAACCTTTCTTCTGGCTCTGCTTGTAAACTGCACCGCTTTCCATTACAGAAAGGGGTGAGGAGCTACTCGAGATACTCAAAAGAGGGACTTCTCTCTAAACATCGATTTGTGGAAGGAATCTTGAGATTCAAACTCTCTACAGTCGAGGTACCTGAGTCCCGGAGCCGGGAAGCGGAAACCTCAGTGCTGCAGGAGAAGCAGGTTTGCAGCTCAGCTAAGAGGCCAGGTCACCGTGAGACCGGGGCATGTCCACCTCCTCTCTCCAGGTCTAGGAATCCTCCCCTGGAGAATGAGCGGTCCGGAGACTGGGGTGCGGGTAGGCAGTCTTGACCAGTGTTCTGGAAAAGGAGCGGAGTGGAGACTAGGGTGTGGGGAGGCAGTTTTGACAAGGGTTGGGAAAACTTCCTGAAAAGACCCTGGGAGGCAGGCAACAAGTAGTGCAAGACTTCTTCCCAGTCCCTCGTCTTAGAAGCACAAGCACACCTCGGCCCCAAACCAAAGGGTCCAGTTCCTACCTCCTCGCGCAGAGCAGCGCAGCGAGTCCTTCCTTTCGCTTGCGGGTCTCAGCCTCGACAGCTGGAAGGACTGTGTTCCGGATCACTGGGGAGCCAGCCAGGCCTCTCCAGATTTGTCTCCACGTTGCAGTAGAGGAGCGGGTCCAGGGATCTCCCAGTGCCCTCCCTGCTCTTTGGTTTCGGGGTTCCTGCAGAGCCACCACATGGGGAGGCGCGTCTGGACCCGGAGGGAGGGGGCGGGCCGTCGGGGGGCGGGCCGGAGTCGGCACCGCCCCGAATCTCCGTGCGCCTTTAAGGAGGGGAAGCGGGCGGAGGGAGGAGTCGGCCGGTGCGCGCCTCAGTGCGCCTCGCCCGTGATCGCGGAGCGCGCGGCGCTGCACGGCGGTGGCTGAAGCCGCTCACCACCAAGAGGCCCCTCAGCCCGCAGCTCGCCTGGCCCGCGCCCAGACCTCGCCTCTGCAACCCGCTGCTCGGCCCCACAGCCTCGGCCTCTGGGGGTGCGGCATGGCTCACCGTGGCGCCCCTCGCCTGCCCTAGCCCTCGCTCTGGATGCACAGCTTCCTTCGTTAGAGAAACTTGGACTGACAAACTTGGATCGGCGGGAACCCCGCACCAGCTGCAACAGCAGCTCCAAGACCATTTCATGACACGTCCGGACCGTGATATCTCTTGGCACCAGTGAGCAAAGGACCCCAGAGCCCGTTGCGGAGACCAATCCCAGTCCCAACGCCGCCGCCTGGCCTCAAGCTCGGGAGCAAGAGTAGGGCTGTCGACGAGAGGACCACTCCTGCGCCCCTGAGCAGTCCCCATCGGCCCAGAGACCAGGGTCTCCGAGTCCCCAGTGCTGGCCCGCGGTGATCGGGACACTTTCTGGAGACCGATCCACGACCCTCATCGGGCCTCCCGGCCCTCGGGGTCCGCGTCTCCCAGACGTGTCTTCCCCGCTGATCCTCGAGCGCTGCGGGCGGGCGGCGCGGACACCCGGGGGGCCCGGGCCAGGCGCGTCATG
>NW_006399802.1:3784323-3843392 GCF_000299155.1 Elephantulus edwardii
GGACTTCTACGGGCGCACGTCGCCCGCCCAGTTCGGGGCGCTGGGGCCCTGCTACAACCCTGGAGGGCAGCTGGGGGCGGGCAGCGGAGGCTCCTACCACGCTCGGCATGCGGCGACCTACCCCAGCGGGGTCGATCGGTTCGTGTCCGCCATGTGAACCGAGGGGAGGGACGGAAACTCAGACGCCTCTGCGCTCCAGCGAACTGTGCGCCCATGGCCGGAGAAAGGAGCTAGTGAGCCTCGCGGACGCGAGAGGCGCAAGTTCTTGGCGCACCACGAACTCTTGTTCTCTTTGTAAATGAGAGGAGAGGTGAGGAAAAACAGCCACGACCCCAGAGACTGGAACAAGTTGGATGAGCTCTCAAGGACGTCGTGCTCGCCTCCTTCCGTAGAGAGCTTTTAGGCGGTAAAGGGAGTCTCCTGTGTCTGCGCCAGAGGCCACGATCTGGATGTGGCGAATCACAGTTCACCCTTCACCATGCCATGCAAAACTCGGACCTTTTTATACAGTTCGTCCTCTTGTGCCTTTGACTATGTTAAAAGATCTTTCACCCTCTTAAAGCCAGCAGGCCAGATTTCTAGAGAAATACCTTTTTACAAAGAAAATTGTACATATATTATTGGATGTATGCTGTCCGCGTGATCGCGGGCTGTATTCCCTGCCCCTGAAAGCCACAGAGCTTCAGTCTAGACCGTGGCCCACACTCTCAGTCTTCCAAGTTATAAAGAGGCCACAAAGTTCTGTTCCCCTTAATAGTGGATTATAAGGGCCATGTCATGGTGGGTGCCATTCATATGAATACTTGGAGGGGTCCATGTGCTGTCCAGAGCCTGCCAGAGTTTTATCCCATGTTCTGAGAACTCAGAGCAAACCTCGTGGGAATTGCCCTCAAGTCCCCGGATTCACTTCAGGCAGCATTTATATATCCCAATTTCTTGTCTCTTTCTACCAGAATGTACTGTTGTTACAAAGCTGTTTTTGCCTAGTCACAACTGGTTTTCCAGTGAGACAAGTTTAAATACATCTGACTACTGTACGATCTTTTTATCAAGCAGCCCCACACCTAGTAGGCAAATTAAACTCCGAAGAGATTGCAAGGCTCAGGAAAGAGGACCCCCATAGTGTCAGCTTTCAGGGACTGGCTCTTCTGCCCTTGATACCCTCTGAGGCATCTCAGCTGTTTTCAGATGCAGAAAGAGGAAAATTAATTGAGGCGACCAGTTGACGGTTCCAGAGGCATGCTCTTTAGGAAGTGGATTTAGGCCTTTTGTTCATAGGGTCTCTGAGTCAGACAGAAATCCACAACATCAGTGAAGTAAATTTACAAAGAAATGCTTTTTACATAGGTTTTGATTTTGTTTTATTTTTTTAAATAGGCAAACCATCACCCCTCCAACTGACCAAAAATCAGAAAACCCAACCACTTTTTCACTTTCTCCTGATAATTCATGAATGTTTCCAATCAGGAGTGAAAAAAATTCCAGGTTTTATAGTTAAGGACATCAGGCTGCCTTCGGATAGACCTGAGTGTCCTGAAGAACTCTTAATAAAAGACTGTAAGCATGTGAACTCTGGCAAGTTAAGCACTGCCTCCTTTCTGAATAATTAGGAAGGAAGGAGGAAAAAGAATACTGTGAAAGCCACTGGTACTTTTTATTCTCAGTTTGCCCACGACACTATCTGGTTCACGAAGACGTGGTTCATTCCGAACGGGGATTCATGTAAATCACTACCATCCGACACTATGCAAGCTACATGGGTAGTTTTCCAATTTCTAGTAGCCATATTAATAAAATGTGAGTTTTATTTTTAAATGTATTTAGCCCATTATCCAAAATATTTTGAGAGGTAATAAATATGTAATTATTGAGATGCTTTTACTTTTTCATGTAAAGCCTTTGAATACTCAGAGTCCTTCTGAGTTTGGATTAGCCTCTGGTAGCCTAGTGGATAAGGAGCTGTGCTGCCAACCCTAAATCATCCAGTTCAAATTCACCAGTTGTTCCAAATGAGAAAGATAAGCAATCTCCTGTGTGATTTCAGCCTCTGAACACCTGCTGCAGGGTCAGCCATAAGTTGGTTGTGATTTAACTGACAAATAGCCCATCCCCAGTTGATGCTATGGGGCTAATAAGTGCAGGGCTGGATGATGGCTCTCTGGTCGCATTAGTGGCAGTAAGTGATCATCTAGAAGCAGTTGGAGCACTCTGGCATTTCGCTGTTCCATTTCCACATGCAGCCCACTATCCCTAGGGTAATCAGAGTATTTGGGCCTCCCTCATCCTTGCCGGTCTGCTTAGACAGACCTCTTCCTGAGCAAAGGTTAAACTACCTTGAGGAAGTTAGCAGGATCTGGAAATTGAGAGCCCTTCACCCAAGAGGATTGACTTTGTGGAAACCAGATGCAGAATTTTGGCAGAAGGGCAGCTATCTAGTGCAGGAGTCTGTGTTTTTCTTCTGTCTTCTAATTGGTTAACAAGTCGAGTGCTTTAAACATAACTCCTTTCTCCTCTTGAGTCCTCATTTGTAAAGGGAATTTAACACTTATCCATTGTGGCCCAATCGATTAATTCAGGCAGCCCGCCGCCATCGGATAAGGAGTTGCACTGCCAACATACAGACAAGCAGTTCGAATCCACCAGCAACTCTGCTGGACAAAGATGGACAATCTCCTCCGGTGCGATTGACTGCCTCTGAAAACCGCTGGAGGATCAACTATGGGGTCGTTTCCGATTCAAAACGGCAATGAACAAATTTCGATGAACGGAGACTTCTTTTGCTTTCTTCAGGGAGGCTGGTGAGTTCGAACTGCCAAATGTATTGATTAGCAAGCCAACATTTAACCTACTAAGGCATCAGGGCTCCTTAAACGAGACAGGAGAGGTGAGAAACGTTTTATATACTATAAAGGGAAGAAGACTTTAAAATTTAAGAGCTTCCTTTACCCACTTCGCCTTCTGGAGCTTGGGGATAAAATGCGGTAAGGGAATAGATCACATGGAAAACCGTGAGTGAGTCTTGGTCCCCAGTCCTTCTCATCCGCTGAGGAGGCGGCGTGGCTGCCCAGGGACCCTTTGTGGCTCGGAGCAAAAATTATACCGACAGAAAAAGGGAGCGCATAGCAAAAGACAGAGACTGTCGAGGTTTAGGATCGAGGTGTTGAAGGCAGCGACAGCCCTTCTCGGCTGGTGACACTTGGAGCTGGCGCGCTCCCCGGCAGAGCAGAGGGGCCGCCTGCGCGACGGTGCGCGCTCTCGGGCGCAGTCACCGCGGGCCCCGGGGCCTCTCCAGACCGCGCTACTGAGCGTCCAAACCTCCCCCCGCAGCCTGCAGCCTTCCAGCTCTAAACGTCCCCAAACCGCGGAACAGAACCTCCAAGTTCCCATCTGGGGTCCTAGAAAAAAATGCCTTTCTTTTTCTTCCTCGTCTTCTTCCTATTAAGAAAACAGGGGGAGGAAATTGTTCACCCCGCACTTGCAGCATCGTGTGCAGGCGCCCCGGGCTGTGCGTAATTAGATGCTTTCTTCTCTAATTGCCCAAGGCTCGTTAGAATTCGCCTCAGAGCTGTAACATTTCTTTTCTCTCAAATTAGCTTTGCTTGCAATTAAGCTTAGGAAACCAGCAACAAAAGCAGACTTGGCCTGAGGTCTTTTACGACGAGAATGGAGGTGGGAGCCTCTTCCTGGACTTGTTGAGGGAAAGATTCTGGAGGGCAGTGCTCTTTGGGAGTGGGAAGCCGGGAAGACGCGCGCTGTGGTTGGCCTTGACAACGGTGGGCCTCGCCTCATCTCGGTGACTCTCGTCCTGCGAATAAGGGAAAAGAACTTTGTTGAAATGACTTCTGATCCACACACCTATGACGACTGAAGTCTGCTGTGTCTACCGTTTACCCAGCACATCCATAAACGTCCCTTTTATTAAAACGAAGGGGGTTTCTTATTACAAAATAGGTAGATGGGAAGTGTGTGAGGGAAATAAATAAAGGTAAAGAAATAAGGAAAAATTAAAGAAGCCCACAGTGCAGAGAGAACAAGATTAACAATTTAGTAAATATATTTTCTAGTTCCTTCTCCTGTCTGTCCACCCCTCAACTCTGCTCCACCCATCACCCCCAACCCCCCATTACAGGAGACCTGAGTCTTGGCTTTGACACTGAATTGAACAAGTTCCTTCCTGAAATGGGTGGGACTCAGTTTCACCATCTGTAAAACTAGAGGCCTCACTTTCACCTTTGCATTTTCTAACGCCTCTCTTTTGATAGTTTGAATCCAGGATGCATGCCTATAAAGACCAGAAGCGGGTTCCCAGGGGCATACGCGGCCCCTTCCCATTTAAAATACAGGAGTGATCTGTGAACCTGGATTTCCTTTCCAGGAGGTTTATTAGGAATGCAGACCTTAGACTCACCACCCTGACCTACTGGACCAGAATGTGTGTTTCAACAAGATGCCTGTGCCTAGGCAAAGAGGCAAAGCTCCGGAGAAATGAAAAGGTGTTTTATGCTGTTACGATCCAAAACCCCAAGGGAGCTCTGGTGGCCTAGTGGCAAGACGCTGTACTGCAATCCCAGAGGTATGTGGTTCAAATCCACCAGATGCTCTGCTGGAGAAGGAGGGAGCAATCTCCTCCTGTACCAGTCAGATCTGATTTGATGGCACACGTAAAAATAATACAATAAAAATTTTTTTAAAAAGATCCAAACCCCCCAGAATCACTCCAGGAACCCAAGCATCTTATGGGTCCAGCTGAAGAGAGGAGAGAGCAGGGAGAGCATCAATCGCCTCCCCCCTTGGGTGACTCTCCTTCTAGATCTTGGAATCACAGCTGCCTCTTGCCTTGTCTCCTCTTTCCAGACTTATAGGTGATTGTGACAAAGACATTCAACAGGCATGTGTCCAGAAGCTTCTTGAAAACTGGGGCACAGTTAAACCCAGGATAGGAATGCAAGATTCTTACTCAATGCTGAGGCACTCTGGGACCTTTGACTCTTGTGTCTGTGCCCTCCCTATTAAGAAGCTGTCATTTCCCATGGAGGGCATAAACTTGTCCTCTGGTGCCTCAACTCTGATCTCGGGACTGGGTAAAGTGTCCAGGAGAAGAAAATACTTTCTTAGTACATAATTAATTACCATCAGGAAGGGGCCCCTCTGCTGAGTCAGTCTAGGCTGAGGATCCTCTGTTAAAGTACATTAAGTGCTCTCTACACAGGCCAAAGCCCTGGGACGAATCCTCCCTCACCCCAACTACAGGAAAACTTAGTTTCTGTGTTCATCCTATTCTTACGAAGTGCTGCCTACTGAGTGGGAGTTGTTACAGCCAAGTAGCTAGAAAAGAATACTCTTGATTGAAAAGAATGCAGAAAGGAACCTGTATTGTGGTCTTTTTTTCATCCATCTCATGACTAGGAATAAGTCAGAATGTGGTATGTGTAGAACTTCCTTCCATAGGGCCAAATACCAGCCATGTGATCTGCCCAAGGTCTCCCAACCAAAACCGTCTGGCTCAGATCAGAACCTACACCTGCCCTGTGGGGTTGGTGGGGCCAGGGAAAGCTGCACTTGGTTATCATCTTAATTAAAGGCAACGTGGAAGTTGAAGTAATTAGGCGGGAGTAGGGTACAGTTTGGAGAGCTTCCTTGTATGGATGGACAAACCCTGACTGAATAAATAGTTTAGAGTCACCTAGAAAGAAAGAGTAAAGGTCTCAGTCAAATGGTCAAAACTGAGTCACAAACAAACAAAAATAGGGTGGAGGAGGGAAGGTTTAATGTTTGGTTCCTGGGTTCTCCCTTCCCTCTCTTCTGTACTGCCTCTCCAGGCCTTGGAAGAACTCACGGTGGTGGTGGTTTAAGCTGTTTGGCCTCGGGAGGCAAGAACAGTCTGTTTTCTCTGGAGCTCTCCCTCCCCTGTCATCTCCTCTTCCGAAGCCCAGGCTCAGGTTTCCCCTGTGCCCAGGAGAGCTAGCCCTGCTGGTGCCATCTAAAAGGGAAGGGATCAGCAATGGGCCCCTCCCAGGGTGAGGACAGGATGGGGAAGGTGGAATGGGGTGGGTCTCAGCCCTGCCCATCTCGCTATCTGAGAACTTGGAGCAGCTTCTCAGGGGTGTGGGCACAACAGAGCCCTCACCTTGATTTTTCAGGTGTCCTGAAGGCTTTCAGCAGCCCAGAACAGAAGTGTGAGAACTACAGCCTAGAAGAGCTGATCTACTTCTGCGGACACACCGGCAGACAGTCAGGGCTTTCCCTGGTGCTCTTGTCTCTTCCCTCCATTCTGTCCCCACTTCTAGATTCTTGAACATCTGCAAGAGAAAGTCCAATCTCTTCACTTGGACCCTAATATCTCAGGGTCTGTTCTTCTCAGACTCAGCTCTCAGATACCCTTCTTGCATCTCTAGGATCCAGGAAAACACAACGACCTGCTCCTCCCCAGATAGCCCCCCATGCTTCTGTCACCAGGTTTTTGCTCTGATCATAGCCTCTCCAGGAACTCACACCTCAGCAACCACCAGCTTTGTTAAGTGCCCCATCATCTCGATCCTGAATCACAGCACCAGCCTCCTAAGAGGGTCTCCTCCACTGCTCCCCTAAACAACACTGGATTTTCTGAAGCTGCAATAGAACTTATCCAAGCATCAATCAGAAGTCCGGACCTCAGGACTAGGATGTCATTTCAAGGGTTTCTTCCAATATTAAAAAAAAAAAAAAGGATGTGTAATCTAGTGTAGTTAGAACAGAAACACCTCAAATACTTTTAAACAAACTACTTTTCTCACCGTGTAGGAGGCTAGAAGTCCAAACTCAGGGTGCAGCTCTAGGGGAACCTTCCTCGCCTGCTTCCTGCTCCCTTGGAGATCTCCACGTGTCCTGACGTCTATCTTACCCCGTCTCCTTCTCTCTGCTTATTTAATCTTTTTTATATCTCAAAAGAGGTTGACTTAAGAGGTACAAGGTGATGGAGTGACACAGTAACTGCAGGAAGGGGCTCAGGTATGTCAGGATGATTAGGATGGCACAGGATAGGACAGGGTTCAGCTCTGTTGTTCACCAGGTCACTGTGAGGCACCTAAACAACAACAACAGTAATCTGGCCTCATTAACATAAGAGAAAACTCATTCCCATAAGGCATTATAACCACATGCATAGGGGTTAGTATTTATAACGTATTTTGTGGGAGCATGATTCATTTTATATATATATAAACTAGTATTTATAATACATATTCTGGGCGAGCTCTGGTGGCCTAGTGGCAAAAAGCTGCACTGCAATCCAAGAGATGCGTGGTTCGAATCCACCAGTTGCTCTGCTGAAGAAGGAGGGACAATCTCCTCCTGTACTGTCTGATTCGACAGTACACACAAAAATAATAATTTAAAAAATAAGAAAACAACAAAAAAGAACCAACACATATTTTGTGGGAGCATAATTCAATTTTTATATCTTTTATATATATATGAATGGCACCCACTTCTGGAAGCTCTATCTATGAACATGGAGAAACTATGATAGTTATCATGAAAGGAATTAGGTCTTTTATTCATAGAGTCGCTATGATGAGTTGTGCTCAACTCAATGGCAATCAGCAACTGTGTGTGTGTGTGTGTGTGTGTGTGTGTATGTGTAAATTGCCAGCCAGTGGGAACAGAACCATAGCTCATAGCTGACCCTGCATTGGGTTTCTGAGGCTGTAAATTGTAAAGAAGATTGCCCATTTTTACTGAGTAAGAATAAGAACCACCAGAAAGTCACCATGTGAACAGAGCTACATTCTGTCTAGTTGATAGAATGGGGTAGAATTGCCTCCTACTGTTTTATGGAAACTGACTATCACAAAAACATTGGGTGGGTTTGAACTGCTGATCTTTCAGTTTGTAGTTTAGCCACTGTTCCCTCAGAGCTCTTCTTACTCTGCCTGATACAGTAAATTATGTGTCAGAATTGACCTACTGGAAACAAGTTTGGTTTTAAAAAGGAGACAGGAAAAGGGGAAAGCCCTTTCCTTTGGTGTTTTCTGAATGTTGGTTAGCATGATACTTGGCAGCCTTGCTGGGCTTGGAAAGGGTCAACCAAGGAGAGCAAGATCAACCAGCTGAGGATGGCAGAGCAGAAAGGTGCCGGGCAGCTGGACTCCTGATGAATCTTTGACCCACTGGCAGAGACAGCCATTCTGCCTGTGGGCTCCTCTTAGAAAGAGTACATGCCTTTTAAGTTTAATCCTCCTTTTGTTGGACTTTCTGTTACTTGCAGCCAAAAATCACCTTGATACAGAAGATTGACAAGGGAAAATTGGTTCTTAGTTTATTCCCTTTGGGACTTCGTTTGCATTCTTAGAAATAAATATGAGATTTAAATATTAGAAAAGATTAGAGTCTAGATTAGATTACACATTCACACATTTATTATATGGTGGTGGTGATGATGGTGATGTTCATGATCATGTAAGATACCCTTGAAAGGTTGTACCTAACCGCAATGCACTTCCTAGTCCTGGGATCTGGACTAGAAGGGATTAGATTTAAAGAGTAGGATTGAAGGGTTAAAGTTTATCAACGTTGCAAAATGCGTTGACATTTTAGCCTCTGTCCAGGGTTCCTCACGGCACCAATGGTTCTTTCCCACCTTCAGGTGGCACAGCTGACTGATATTCCTGAAATGCTCTGAGTGTCTGGATACCCTGGGTGAATTAAGCGCCTTCACAAATACTATCTCTTTTGGACCGTCCGTCGGGACAGCACTGGAGGCAGCAGATTCTGGCTGCATTTGTCTGGTGAGGAAATTGAGGTCTGCGGAGAGGGAATGCCTAACTCAAGATCACAGATCCTTTGCGGGGGTGGGTAGATGAAGGACTGGCCTTCAAGCCAACTTTACCCAAAATTCCCAACAAAAACGTCCTGCGACTTTGACCTCCTTGGATCGGGGAACTAGGAGACTTGCGCGTTCGTTTTGCCTGGCGCTTTGGGGTTCTGAAAAGGGAGGATTCTCCACATGCCCATGATCTACCTCCACAGGGTGTGTGAGGCTTCAAGATAATGTCTGTGACTTGAAAACAATGTATTCGAATTTTGTAAATAAACGAGTAGAAAATGAAAAAAAAATGTAAAAGTGTGTTGTGTGCGCCTTGGGTGGTGGTTGTGGGTCTGATCCTCCGTCTCCCGCGGAGCAGCTGGTGGCCTCGAACCTCGTGCCTTCGGGATTGCAACGCAGCTTCCTGCCCCTAGACCAGCAGAGGTCCTTCAAGTGCATTGCGATGGAGGCAGAACCGAGGTGCAGCGGGTGTGGGGAGGCTGTAAAGCACACGGGCAGAGCTCACCCATCTTTCTTCCTCCGAGTCCCTGGGGGGGATTAGAACAGCCACCCTGGGCTGAACCCCCCGCGCTCCTCCGGGCTCAGCCCCTGGAAGGCGGGCGGCGGTGTCAGTGTCGCTCACAGCCAGCCTGGCTTCAAGCAGCGAGGGTCCCGCCAGGCCGAAGCTGCAGCTGCAGGCGTTTGCGGAGCACCTGGGAGGCTGCGCGTAGCTGGGTAACCGCCCAATTACTTGTCGGAGGAACCGAACAAAACAATCCGCAGGCTGCGCGTCCGCGATGCGAGCTGGCTCCGCCGGGAGACTGACAGCCTGGAATCCGGCGAGGACAATGCCGCGACCACAGGCGGGAGCGCCGGGCCTCCATGCGGGGAAGGAGTTGACTCCGCTCCAACTGGGACCCGCCCGGGCCTGCAGCGGGGCCCCGCGAGAGCAAAAGCCCAAGAGCGGGCGCTTTCTACCCAAATTCCAAACTGCGGCACAGCCGGCTTGTGCTGACACCCAGCCTCGCAAGAGCTGGCCCCGCAGACGGGCGCTGAGCTAGGAGCCTCTGGGCGAGTGGTTTTCCATGCTGAGTTTGAAGATTTTCCCTCCAGGAGTCTTGTCTTCAGGTAACCTGGCTGTGCCCGCTGCCCCCTGCAGACCACACACGTGCTTGAACCTAGCCAGATTTTACCTTGATTGGTACTTGGTAGCTTTCCGAGAGATTGCCTGTCTGTTTGAGCTGGTTCAAGGGTCTGATACTGAGGCAAGTTTCTGCCTCTGCTTCCCCACCTATAAAAATGGACACAGCACTGCCTTGACCCTCTAATGCCAGTCACAACAGCTAACATTCATTAGACCATATGGCAGACGCTGGGCTAGTGTTATGCATGGAGTATCACGCTCAATCCCGCAAACTCCCTTGTGAGGTGGTGGTGCAGAGTTTGAATCCCAGTTTGGAGCACCCCAGTAACAATCTACGTGGCTCCCTGTTTGGTTTTTTTTTCAGAGTCACTGGCTACAAGTGGGAAGACCCAGGTTCTCATCCCACTGCAGTCAACAATATCGTGACTCTGGGTACCTTCCCTTTCAAGTGCTCCCTGAATATCATGAGGACGAATGGCTTATCATTTTCAAGACCTTTCGGTTTCATCATCTCATGGAACCCTCACAACAGCACAGAAGGGAGTGAGGTGGGGAGGTTCCTTGTAGTCACTTAGAACTGAAGCTCTAAGATGCATCATTGACAAAATACTTGAGCGCAGACTGGAAGCAGGCTTGAAGTTCTGACCAGAATTCTTAATGCTCCACTCCATGAATATTTGTAAAGGAAGGATGTCCACAGTTCCCCACATCCCCTTCACCACTCCCATCACCCTGTTCAGCACAGCACCTTGCTTCCAGTGGGTGCCCAGAGAGCACTAGACCTAGGAAAATGGTTTGGTAGCAAAAAGCTTGAGCATTAGCTCCACATCTTCATCCCAGATTCAGAGGACCCAGGCCTGCCCATATTGGCCCCTTCTTCTAGGCTGTTCAGATCTAGGATGCCCAAGGAAAACAAATTCTACGTTATCCCAGTTCTGTCTCCTACCGGCTGTATAGAGCTTGCAGGCAGGGAAGCTGCCTGGCATGCCCTGAGGCCCCAGTCCTCATACCCCACCCATCTCTCTCACTGTACCTGTGCCATATAAACAGGGATCTGGTGGCAGCTTCTCCCAAGGCCCCATTAATCCCTGCCTCCCGGTGATATTCACACCTCTGTAATCCCCTCACTTTACATACAGCCAGCATCTAGAGATTTACTTCTAAGTAATACACCAAACCTGCTGCTGTCAAGGTGATTTTGGAGTAACCTTCCATCTATTCCAGCAGCTGTTGGCCTTAACAGGAATAGACTCCTCATTCTTCCACAGAGCAGCGGGTAGGTTTGAACTTTGATTCACAGTCCAAGACTTAGCCTACTCTGCCACGAGGGTTCCTTTTCAAAGGAATGTGGTGGTGGTTGTTGAGTATCTTTGAGTTAGAACTGACCAAAAGTTGATCTTCTAGAGGATTTTCATAGGCAGTGAATTGCACGAGATTGCTGATCTTTCTGGTGGGGAGCAGCTGGTGTTCATGCCTTTAGGTGGACGATACAGCTCCTTACCACTAGGTCACCAGAGAAGGATGCCCTTCCATGATTATATTGTGAAGACTATGACTTCTATTTTGCTCACCTTTTCTTTCTTGCCTTCTTGCTTGTTCACACTAATGAATGAAGCTGCCATGTTGTAGGATGCTTTGTGGAGAGGCCCATATCATAAGAAACTGAGGCTGTACCTAGTCCAGCAGCCTCCAGAGAACTCAACCCTGCCAACCGCCTGATGAGTCAGCTAACGAGGAGATCTTTTGCATTTGCACCTTGAGGTGACTGGACTCACTAGGTGACCCTGAAGTAGGGGATCCAGCTAAGACGCACCCATCCTGACCATTTTTTCTTTTTTTAAATTTTTTTACTTGAGTGAAAGTTTACAAACATATTGGTTTTCCATATAATCATTCATAGACATTTTGTTTTAGAGCATTAACATGGATTAATTAATTAATGACAATATAAAAACAACCCCTTATTTTGTATTGTCTCTCCTTTCATTCAACTTATCTATTCATTTTTGTTCCCCTCTGTCTCTCTCTTCCCATCCCTGTTAACCCTCCAAGGTTGATTCTATTTTTGTATAAACCTTTCCTTAACTTTCCCTAATAATGGTCTTACACCATAATTGCCCTTTTGTGACTTCACTCAGTATGATTTGTTCTCATTTCCTAAGAGTTGTACAGTATTTCACATATTCTTGATTATTTTTTAGTGATGCGTAATACTCCACTGTGTGAATGTACTGTAGCTTCTTTAACCATTTGTCTATTGATGGACACTTCAGTTGTTTCCCAGTCTTTGTTGTTGTAAATAATGCTACAATAAGCATGGGTGTTACCTAACCTTATTTCTGAAATAGCAGATGGTGTTACTTTAAGCCACTAAAATATTGGGTAGTTTGTTATGCAGCAATAGATAACTCATACCTAGGGGACACTCTTGCCTACATCATAATCTAATGCCAGGCTACCCTAACTCAGCCTGGTGGGATGACATGAGTCCTCTGCCAGGAAAACAAACACCACTAGTCAAGTAGACCTTGAAGTTGGAGGGTCCCCTAGCATGTACACTCCTGACATTTGAGGGGAGCAGGAAGTCAGGAATCCTCTTGAGATGACAAGGGAAAGCAGGTCAGGGAAAGTGACCCCAAAGCCACTATTAGTTCAAGTGACAATGACTATTTTACAACTTTTGAAAATAGGATCTGAATTTCACAATATCTAAATCCACCTCGAAGCTTTTAAAAAAATAGCTATTAAGTACGATGTCTGTAAATGTAGAATCAATCCACTCTTTTGTTATTTAAGCTTTACATTAAGATTAGCATTAGCTGTGCCCTGAGATAATCTTTAAACTTTAAATAAAAAATAACCCCTGAAGTCACCTTAAAACCAAAAGTTAGTTTAAGTAATTCGAGGAAAAGATTTTCCTTGAGTGATATGCTCTTTTAGGAACCAATTAATGGTGTAGGAAGCGCTGGTGGTCTAGTGGCAAAAAGCTGCTCTGCAACCCAAAGGCACATGGTTCGAGTCCACCAGCTGCTCTGCGGGAGAAGGATGGACAGTCTCCTCCTATGCAATTAACTTTCCCTGAAAACCCACTGGAGGGTCAGATATGAGTCAGTTCCAACTTGACAGTACACAGAAACAAGTAATAGGGAATTGTGCTGCTAACCCAAAGGCCACACTTCTCTGACAGTTCGATTCTTCCAGCTGGCCACTCCACAGAGAAAGATGGGCAATCTTCTGTATGATTTACAGCCCTTGAAACCTGTTGTTGTTGTGTTTTTTTTTTGTTGAGTTGCATCTGAACCATAGCTGACCCTCCAGTGGATTTTCAGAGATAGAAGGAGATTGCCCATCCTTCACCAGAGCAGCAGCTGGTGGATTCTAATCACATGCCTTTGGGATTGCAGTACAGCTTCTTACTAGTAGGCCAGAAAGACCTACTACCACCAGGAAGGATGAGCTGGGAGAGGAGTGCATCTTTTGGACTCAGGATCCTCGTGATGGGAACCATGTAGACCCAAAGAGAGATGGATGCCAAGCCACATGGAGATCTCCAAGAAATACCAAGATACTGAAATATACCCACAGATACTAATAGGAGACAAGGACCTTCCTCCTAAACATCTAGCCAAAGAAAGAGAAAATTGTCCCCTAGAGATAATACCCTCAATTCATCCTTCCAGCCTCTACTCTGTGAAAGAGCAAATTAATGTTTGTTAAAGGCATCTATCTGCTTGTTTCTATTAAAGCAGCATTATGCAACTAAAGGAATGCTTGTTCAGAGCAAATGCTCAAAGGGCGCTACAGATACTTCCTGGTGTCATGGTAGGATTTCTGACCATGCCACAAAATAGTAAGCAAGACCTGCCCTATCTTTAAGGAGGGTTGTGAGTTAAGAACCCTAATGACACAGGAGCAGACAGAGGACACCAGGATGTGTATCAGCATGTGAAAAAGGCTTATTTTAATTGAACCCTACCTCACTTTGAATAGAGTGGCTTGGGGTTGCCATAACAATAAGTTTTATTTGTGATTCCATTAAAAGAATTACACAGAGTGAGGAGCTGATTGTCCTGTCTGGTTTTACTTAGAGTTTCTTGATTGTATCTGAGCTTCGCACTTATCATCATCATCATCTCTGGTGATCTAGTGGTAAGGAGGTGCTCTGTCAACCCAAAGGCATGTAGTTCAGATCCACAAGCCACTCAGTGGTAGGAAGATGGACATTCTCCTCCTGTGTAATTTACTGCTTTTGAAAACCCTCTAAGAGAGTCAGCTCTGAATTGGTTCTGACTCAACAGCTGGTGGTGGTTGTGGTTGTGTACCGTTGAGTCAGAACCAACCCATAACTGACCCTCCGGCAGGTTTTCAGAGGCAGTTAATCGCACAGAAGGAGATTGCCCATCATTCTCCCACAGAGCAGCTGGTAGATTCAAACCACGTGCCTTGGTAATTGCAGTGCAACTCAATGGTATATAACAATGATTATTATTATTCAGGCCCGTAACATTCATTAAAAATGCATAAATGGCAATTATACATATGAATATCACTTGAGAGATTACCCAGGAACCAGATGAACTACATCTGTGGAAAGAGTCAATGGAGAAGTTCAATAGCAGGAGTGAAAACCAAGCCGGAGGTGACTGTAGAACAGACCATTGCCCACATGAAAGTTCAAATGAAGCTGGAAAAATGAAAACACATCTCAAAGAACCAAAATATGGCCTTGAGTCAATCTCAACTGAATTTTAAAACCATCTCAAGACAAAGAGAAACAAAAACAAACAAAAATTTCCCAAAACAATCTCAAGAATAGTGGTTTTATACATAGCAGAGCAGCTCCCTGCTGGGATCTATTGAAAATCAGCGCTCGACACAAGGGTTTAAAAAGAGAGAAAAATAAGAATAGATTTGGCACTCATCAACAAATGAATGGATAGGAAAACTGTGGTATATTCACACAATGGAACACTACAGAGCACTGAAAACCAAGGATCTCATAAAACATTACACAACATGGGTAACTCTGGAGGTCATTGTGCTGAGTGAAACATCTCAGTCACAAAAGGACAAATACTGCTTAACACCATTCTTATAAAACAGGACTGACATGGGGGTTGAGAGGAAACTAAGAAAAGAGGGGATAAATAATGAACACTGCATTGGAACAGATGAAGGAAAGAACTGTTTAAAAAGAATCTACAATTAGGCATTATTTGTATGACAACAGTCCAGAATAAGAGGTGCATTGAAAAGTGGACTGGGGGTGGGGGGAAGGGAGGAAATTGCACATAAATAAATAAATGCCTTTTTAAAAAAATGAACTGGGGTGGATGGGGAGGAAAATGTGCAACAGTGAATTAATGAAAATGCGAATTTTGCATTTTGACTTCCTGACCTTGGCCTGCGGCTGTGTCTGCAGTCTGCACTGGGCCCTTATGTCTGTGCTGAGTCCGCTGCTGCTCAGGGGCCTGTTGGGCCCGGCCTGGCAGGTCCTGGTGCCGCGCACCCAGGTCCACTCGAAGCCGGCGTGGGAGAAGATCGGAGTCATGGACTCCATCATCGGGCTCACTGCCTGCTTCATTTGTTTCCTTGTGCCACCAGCCTGGGTCCTGTCACATCTGGAGAGCTACAAGAAGCGGGATGAAGGGGACTGTCCTCTCCCGCCCTGTGCCCTGAGCGCCCCTGGACCATCTAATCATGTTTCTGCATTCCTGGCTGAACAGCCCCGAATCATGTCCTTCAATTACCTCTTCTGCAATCATGACCTCTTGATGTCTCCATGGTGGCATGCTGGGACCACAGATAGAAGGCCCTGCATGGGGGGCCCAACTTGTAACAATAAAGCCTATTTAAATCTTAAAAAAAAAAAGAAAATGCAACTTTTCTATAAACTTTTGTTAAAATCACAATAAAAAACCCCAATACGAAACAAAATTAGTAAATAAAAAAAAGACTAGATTTAACACATTGTCCACTAATGACTGAAGGCCAGATGAGTTGTGGGAAGACATCAACCATGAAGAAGGCAAAAGTTCATTGTGATGATGGGGGGGGGGAAGACAAAAAATGGTTGTAAAAAGAGACACTTAAATTTGCACTAGAATGGAGAGAAGCCAAAATACAAAGAAAAGCTAAAATAAGAGAGATAAACAGAATATTTCAAAGAGAAGTCTGACAGGCAAAAGAACATGTTATTATAAAATGTGTAAAAAGCTAGAATTAGAAAGCCAAAAGAGGAGAACACACTCAGCATTTCTCAAATGAAAAAAAATTGAAGGACAAAGTCAAGCCTCAAGTTGCAATACTGAAGGATTCTATGGACAAAATCTTGAATGATGCAAGAAGCATTAAAAGATGTTGGAAGGAATACACAGAGTCACCATACCAAAAAGAGAACCAATTTGGTTGACACTGTTTAGGAAGTAGCATATTGCCCCAGGAATTGATGAGATACTAATTGGCATATTTCAAGAAACAGATGCAGCCCTGTGTAGATATGCTCACCAATCTGCCAAGAAACCTGGAAGACAGCTATCTGACCAACTGACTGGACAATATTCATATATTCCCATTCCCAAAAAAGATGAGTCAACAAAATGTGGCAATAATCAAACAAGATCATTAAAATCACATGCAAGTAAAATTTCACTGAAAATTATTAAAAACCATAGCAGTCCATCAACAAGGAACAGACAGAAATTCAAGTTGGATTTAGAAGAGGCCATGGCAGAAGGGATATCATTGCTGATGTCAGCAGATGGATCTCGATAGAAAATAAAGAATACCAGAATGATGTTTACATGTGTTTTATTGACTATGTAAAAGCATTTGAATGTGTGAATCACAACAAATTATGGCTAACATTGAGAAGAATGGGAATTCCACAACACCAAATTGTACTCATGCAAAACCATACATAAACCAAGAAGCAGCTGTCTGAACCAAAGAAACAAATACTTCTGGACTAAAATCAGGGATAGTGTGTGTCGGGTTGTTTCCTTTCTCCTTACCTATTCAGTTTGTATGCTAAGCAAATAATTCAAGAAGCTAGACTCTATGGAACTCAGGTGGCCTAGTGATAAGAAGCTGCACTGCAGTTCCAAAGGCATGCAGTTTGAATCTGCCAGCTGCTCCACTAGAGAAAGGTGGGCACTCTGCTCCCATGAGATTAGCTGCCTTTGAAAACTGGCAGAGGGTCAGCGATGGGTCAGTGCTGACTCAATGGTACTCAACAAAACAGACTCTATGAAGGAGAAAATGGCATCAGGATTGAAGGAAGAATCATCGACAACCTGGGTTATGCAGATGACAATCTTGCTTATAGAAAGCGAAGATTTGAAGCACTTACTGCAAAAGATCAAAGACTATAACTTTCAAAATGGGTTGTTGTTATGTTCCGTCGAGTCGCTTGTAACTCATAGAGACCCTATGTACAACAGCCCTAAACCCTGCTCTATCCTGTGCCAATCGCACTGCCTCTGACACACCCATCCCGATTACCCCAGTCACTGAATCAATCCATCCCATAGAGGGTCTTCCCCTTTTGCACTGTCCCTCCACCCTCCCAAGCATGATGTCCCTCTTCAAGGACCTGTTCCCCCTTACAACATGTCCAAAGTATGTAAGACGAAGCCCCAGAATCCTTGCCCGTTTAACCCTCTCCAGATGAATCTGTTTTTCTTGGCAGTCCAGGGTACATTCAATACTCTTCTCCAGCACCACAGCTCAAAGGTGTCAATTCTCCTTCTATCATTCCTAGTCATTGTCCAACTTCCTGATGCATAACCAGTGATTGCAAAGACCATGGCCTGTATCAGACACACCTTAGTCTCTAGAGGCACACCGTTGCTCTTGAATACTTTAGAGAGGTCCCTAACAGCAGACTTTGCCATGGCAATGATTCTTTTAATTTCCTGGCTACTGGTGCCAAGAGTGTTGACCGTGGAGCCGGGCAAACTAAAGCTGTGAACAATCTCAATCTCTTCACCATCCATCCTGATGCTGCCAATTGGTCCAATGGTGAGAATCTTTGTCTTCTTGACATTGAGCCTCAATCCATACTGAAGGCTGCAGTCCTAGACCCCTGCAGTAAGTGCATGAGGTCCTCCTCAGTTTCAGCAAGCAGGGTTGTGTCATCTGCATACCGCAGATTGTTAATAGATCTTCCACCAATCCTGACGCCACACTTCTCCTCATAGAGCCCAGCCTCTCGGATAATCTGTTCTGCATACAGGTTGAAAAGATATGGAGATAGGACACATCCCTGGTGTACACCCTTCCCAATTTTGAACAATGCAGTGTTACCCTGCTCTGTTCTGACCACTGCCTCTTGGTCCAAGTATAGGTTTTTCATTAGCACAATTAAATGTTCTGGGATTCCCATTCTTCTCAGAGTCAGCCACAGTTTATGATCCACCCAGTCAAATGCCTTTGCATAATTAATGAAACACAGATATACATTCTTCTGGTATTCCCTGCTTTCAGCTAAGATCCATCTAGCATCAGCTATAATATCCCTAGTACCATGACCCCTTCTAAACCAGCCTGGACTTCTGGCAGTTCTCTGCTGATGTGCTGTTCCAGTTGTTTTTGGATAATCTTCAGCAGAATCTTGCTTGCATGTGAAATCAACAATATTGTTCTGTAGTTTCCACACACTGTTGGGTCACCCTTCTTTGGAATGGGAACAAATATGGATCTCTTCCAGTCAGTTGGCCAAGTGGCTGTTCTCCAGATTTCTTGGCACAACTTGGTGAGCACGTCCAGGGCAGCATCTGCTAGCTGAAATACGTCAATTGGTACACCATCTATTCCTGGCTGACTCTGAGAAGAATGGGAATCCCAGAACATTTAATTGTGCTAGTGAAAAACCTATACTTGGACCAAGAGGCAGTGGTCAGAACAGAGCAGGGTAACACTGTATGGTTCAAAATTGGCAAGGGTGTACACCAGGGATGTGTCCTATCTCCGTATCTTTTCAACCTGTATGCAGAACAGATTATCCGAGAGGCTGGGCTCTATGAGGAGAAGTGTGGCGTCAGAATTGGTGGAAGATCTATTAACAATCTGCGGTATGCAGATGACACATATCTATTCGCAATAACAAGAAAACAAAAATCTTTACCACTGGACCAATGAACAACATGATGATGGAGTAAAAAATGGAAGTTGTCAATGACTTAATTTTATGGAGGTCCACAATCAACATCCATAATAATAACTGACAAGAAACCAAAAGACATGTTGCTTTGGGAAAATCTGTTGTCTGGGATCTCTTGGAAGTGCCAAAAAGTAAGACTATAACTTTAAAGACTGATATGTGTCTGATCTAAGGAATGTTATTTTTAATTGCTTCCTGAGCATCTGAAAGTTGGACAATGAACAAGGATGGCTAACAAAGAATCAGTACCTTGGACTTGTCGTGCTGGTGAGGAACACTGAATATCCCATGGCTTCCCAAAAGAACAACCAAATCTATCTTGGAAGAAGTACTTCTTGGAGGCAAAAGTGATGAAACTTTATCTCACATACTTTTGGCAAGTTGTCAGGAGGGGCCAGTCCTTAGAAAAAGATATCATGCTGGGGAAGGTCAGAGAAAGAAAGGCCCTCAATAAGATACACTAACTCCGTGACTGTAACATAGGTGTGAGCATGGCGGAGATGGTGAGAATGGATCCTCTGGTGTGTTGTTCATAGGCATGCTATGAGTCATGGTGGACTCAATGACACATAGCACCAATGATCATGCATGGACTTTGGTGGCCTGCAATAGGAGAAAACGATTCTTTGGTAGCACACGTGAGACTTTTATAAACATTGGTTAGGTCACAGTCCAAACTAATAAAGCAAGTCTCAAAGAACTGATGTTAGATCATTAGCCTTGACTACTTGTACTTAAGTTAGGAATCAAAGCAAAAAATTACAAAGAAACCTTATCCCATTCACCAAGCCCACTGCTGTTGACTGGATTCCAACTGTAGAACAACACAAAGTAGCACTGCCTTATATGTTTCCAAGGCTGTAAATCTTGACAGAAGCAAACAATTACATTTTTCTCTGGTGGGTTCAAACTACCATTTTTTTTTATTAGCAGCAGAGCTTACATGCTTTGGGCATGTGGCCAGGAGGAACCAATCCTTGGAGGAGGACATCATGCTCACAAGGGTGGAGGGAGAGAGCAGGAGAGGAAGACCCTGAGGAGATGGATTGATTCAGTGACTATTCAGGGCAATGGGGGTAGGTGTGTCAGAGTCAGTGAGACTGGCTCAGGATAGGGCAGGCTTCAGAGCTGTTGTACATAGGGTCATTATGAGTTGCAGGTGACTCGAAGGCACATAACAACAACAGCAGCAGAGCACTTTAACTGCTGTGCCACTGGAGCTCCTTAAAGAATTACATATGTTTGGAAATTAAAAATAACTAAAAGAAGAAATCATAACAAAATTATAAAATATTCAAAACAAACCATATCTAAAATATATTAAAACCTGAAAGAGAGGTAAAATACTTAAAAAAAAACACACATATTTAATATTTACCTTTCAGAAAAGAGACGTTCTGAAAGATTAGTTAGGAAGCATTGAACTTATGCTAATGGGAGGGGAACAACTCAGAAAAGGAAGGTTGCTATGGTTGTGCAACTTGAAGAATAAAATCAGTATCCTTAATGGTACATGGAGAAACTTCTTTGTCGTGTATATTTTCTGCAAAAACAATCAAATACATAATATTTTTAAAAAGAAGTGTTCAACTGTGATGGAATAGAGGAAGAAAAGGTCAACCTGAAATAAATGCATGATCAGACAGTTTGTGTATTGTGATTAACAAGACATGACTAATTAACTGGTTGAACGGAGGCGAGCAGGGGAGAAGGCTGCCTTTGAGTTGTGGTGGTGGTGAGTAGTACTGAACATCCCTTGGACCGCCAGAAGATCCAACAAGTCTGTCTTGGAGGAGGTGCAACCAGGGAGCTCCCTGGAGTCAAGGACGGTGAAACTTCATCTCACAGACTTCGGTCATATTGTCAAGAGGGGCCAGTCCTTGGAAGAGAACATCACAGAGGGCAAGTGGAGAATCAGAGAAAGAAAAGAAGACACTCACAGAGATGGACTAACAGAGTGACTGCCATAATGGGCACAAGTGTATCAGAGGTGATGAGGATGGCACAGGACAGGACAGGGGTCAGGTCTGTTGTTCATAGGGTTGCTATGAGTTCTAGGTGTTCAAAGGTACCTAAAAACAACAAGGAAAGGTGATGCATAGAAACAACTGCAGAGGGTTGACAGACAGGAGTGAGAGGGGAAGGAGAAAGAACAGGGATCAGCAAATGGATGGGGAAGATGAAGGGAAAGGGAGGGTACAGAGAGGTTTTTATTGGCTGCTATAGCATTGTGGTTGATGTTATAAAACAAACCCAAAAAAAGGGCTTGGACAGAAAAAAAATTAAAAGAGGTGTTCAAAATGAAATATTTGAGCATTTAAATGTAAGAAATAAAAAGGTATAACAATAACAAACTTAAAGTAGATAATAATTTAAAAATAATAAAGTACAGAAAATGTAACACAGAGATGTTAACAAAGATAAAGCCTGTATTTTTGTAAAATAGGCATCATGCTTGGAAGGGTAGAGGGACCATGCAGGACAGGAAGACCCTGGATGAGATGGATTGACACTGTAACTGAGATCATGGGGTTAGTTATGTAAGAGACGTGAGACTGGCTCAGGATAGGGCAGAGTTCAGAGCTACTGTACATGGGGTCATTATGAATCACAGACAATTTGATGGCACATAACAACAAAGCTGATATTGTGATTATTTTCTTTTTCAATCAATAGAAAATAACAGAAGTAGTCTTTTTTTGTTGTTGTTTGGAAGCAGGAGTGGCATCCACTTCCTAAATAACATGCCTCTGGCTCAACTCAAAGGCAATCAACCACAACAACAACATTCTTTTTTTGTAATTTCCAAGACCAGGCCTTGCAAACCCTGAAGCTTCTGTTTTCACCCTTCTTCAAACATCACTTTCCTAATTAAGGAAGCTCATTAGCCCCTACAGAACTGAGACACTGACTCAGTGGCAGTTAACAACAACACCACGTGCTAAACAATATGCAGATACAATCTGCCGTGTATCAGGGTTGACTACCCTTTCTGGGCCACCTTCATGGTTTGCAGTAGCTTTTCTGTTTGCTTTTCCATAGCTACATGTAACTCATACTTGTACTTCCCTGATATTTTTCTTTATCTTGGTTCATGTTGTTGTTATGTGCCATCGAGTCGCTTGCAACTCATAGTGACCCTATATACAATAGCCCTAACCCTACTCTATCTTGTACCAATCGCACTGTCTCTGATAGACCCATCCCGATTACACCAGTCACTGAATCAATCCACCTAATAGAGGGTCTTACCCTCCTGTACCGTCCCTCCACCCTCCCAAGCATGATGTCCCTCTCCAAAGACCTGTCTCTCCTTGCAACATGTCCAAAGTATGTCAGATGAAGCCTCAGAAGCCTTGCTTCCAAGGAGCAGCCTGGCTTAAACCTCTCTAGGATGAATCTGTTTGTTTTCTTGGCAGTCCATGGTATATGCAATACTCTTCTCCAGCACCACAGCTCAAAGGCATCAATTCTCCTTCTATCCTCTCTAGTCACTGTCCAACTCTCTGATGCATAACAAGTGATTGTAAAGACCATGGCCTGTATCAGATGAACCTTAATCTCCAGAGTGACACCATTGCTGTTCAGTACTTTGGAGAGGTCCCTAACAGCAGACTTTCCCATGGCAATACGTCTTTTAATTTCCTGGCTGCTGGTGCCAAGAGTGTTGACTGTGGAGCCAAGCAAACTAAAGTTGTAAACAATCTCAATCTCTTCACTATCCATACTGATGCTGCCAGTTGGCCCAGTGGTGAGAATCTTTGTCTTCTTGATATTGAGCCTCAATCCACATTGAAGGCTGAAGTCCTTGACCCCCTGCAGCAAGTGCTTCAGGTCATCCTCAGTTTCAGCAAGCAGGATTGTGTCATCTGCATAACACAGATTGTTGATAGATCTTCCACCAATCCTGATGCCACACTTCTCCTCATAGAGCCCAGCCTCCCAGATAATTTGCTCTACATACAGGTTGAAAGGTATGGAGATAGGACACATCCCTGGTGTACACCTTTCCCAATTTTGAACCATGTAATGTTTCTTTGCTCTGTTCTGATGACTGCCTCTTGGTCCAAATATAGGTTTCTCATTAGCATGATCAAGTGTTCTGGGATTCCCATTCTTCTCAGTGTCAGGCACAGTTTGTTATGATCCACATAGTCAAATCATGTACCTTTGTCAAATTATGTACCCGAAATGGTCCTTCCAGCACCTACTATAGAATGTTGTTGTTGTTAGGTGCTATCTAATAGGTGCTTGCTAACTATTTGTTGTATATCATTGAATTTCACTTCCAGCCCCTAGTATCTGCTCTATGGAAAGAAACTGATTCCCTGCTTTGGTGCAATGAATTCCTTAATATGGTCCTTCCAGTCATTGTCTTTGTAACTCCCATTAAATGACTCGGTAAGAATATGCAAATATAAGGTGCTTGTGGCCCTCTAATGGAAAAGGTTATAGATAATGCAAATAAGATATATTGTACATTTGTAGAAATGGGACTATCAAATATATGCATTTTTAACATGGAGATCGGTCAGTTTTGTCATCCCACTGGGTTTTAAATAAGCTATCTCAGAGGCAGAAAGGGGGAAGTAGCACTACCTTTTTAAAAAGAGTCAGAAATGAAACACATCTTTTAGACTTGTGATTCCTGAACTAAACCCTTCCTTTTCCACCAGAGCTGTGATGGTGTGAGAAAGTATGACAGAGCAATAGCAGCAGAAGCAGCAAAACCAAGAAACCAACAAGAGGTAAAACTATGATCTTCCTGCCCCATGAATCAGAAAAGTGGAATGCCTTCAGGTGGGAGTGTAGCAGGCAGCGTGGAGATGTCCTCCAGTACATCTTGGTGGGACTAGTTTTCCACGCTGGAGTTGAGTGCCATCAGGCCAAGGCTTTGGGGGTGCATTCAGGTACTTCATAGGCTAGTTAAGGAGCTTTGTAACACTTGGCCTGAGCAGGTTAGTATTGCAGAGGGGCCAGAGAGAGGCCTACCTTCTAACATGGCTACATGGCTGAGGCTGTCCTGATGGAAGAAATGTATCCTGAGTAATTTCTGAATTCATAGCTGACCCTCAGCTAGTGGTTTTCAGAAGCTGTAAATCATACAAGAGGAGATTGCCCGCCTTCTTCCTGTAGAGCAGCTGGTGGATTCAAACTGTGTGCCTTTGAGATTGCAGTGCAGCTTCTTACCACAGGCTACCAGAACTCCATGTTACTTCCCTAGCAAGCCCCATAACTGTGTGTGTGTGTGTGTATTGTGAATTCTGTCTGACCGTTGCAATGAATTATCAGAACCCACAGAGAAGTAGAATGTTGTAAGAGGGACAGTTAGTTGTTTTCATAATTGGTGAAGAAGTTGGAAGGGGAGGCATGCCTGACTCATAGAAGTCAGCCTTGGGCTGTTGATGCTCATAGCCATGGTCTTTGTCCCTCATGAAGTTAGAGAAGCCCTGAGTCAAGTGCCACACCATCTGTGCACTTGCTTTTCTAACCAGTTGTTTTTATGGTGGTGACAGTGGTTGTGTTCCATCGAGTCAGAACTGACTCATAGCTGACTCTCCAGTGGGTTTTCAGAGGCAGTAAATCATACAGGAGGAGATTTCCCGTTCATCCCTTGTGGAGCAACTGATAGATTAGAACCATGTGCCTTAGGGATTGCAGTGCAGCTTCTTACCGCTAGGCCACCAAGAGTTCCCTTGGTAAAACTACGTTACTGTCATAGCATTCAAAGCTCTTCAGGAGCTTTGTAAAACATACAATTAGTGAAAACTATAATTAGTAAAACTATAGTTTCTACAGTTTTAGTGAAACTGTAATTTCTGTAGCAAATTTCAGAATTTTGAGTAGTTTACAGAATGAGATTTTATTTCCCACTCATTGATAGTCCATGAGGTGTGTTCTCCATCCCTGGGTGACTTTGCTCCGTGTGGCAATTCGGGGACCTCATACTCATGCCGTTTCGTGGCTCTGGCTGCTCTCTGTTCCCATCTTCCTAGAACTCTAGACAGCAAAAAGGAGAGAAAGCAACCCCTCCTCTTCAGGGCCTGGGCCCAGAAGTGACACAGGTCATGTATGTTCACCTCCCTTTGGGGAGAGCCCCTCCCAAGTCCACAGCTCAGTACAAAAGTGGGAAGTGAAATTGTTGGCCGAGTAACTGCTTCCCAGTAATGGATGACTCAACACTGTGGAACCAGGTGCACCCATCTCAGCGCGTGTAAAATACTGCCAGCTTACATCTCAAGTTTCTTCGTTGGCCTCCAGAATGCCCCTTCCTCAGCACCCTGTCATTCAGGCCAACTGAGTCATTCGATCCCTTTCAGTGGCAGTGAATGCTGTGCCTCTGATATAGCCAAGAGGGGCCAGATTAGGCAAACTTTAGCTTTGAATCAGCATATATAACACCACCTCTTGCAGCCTCTACCACTAGGGAAAAGGTAAAATCCAGAGAAGGAAAAGGACCTCCTCCTCACACACAGCAGGTCTGCGGACTCAGCTCCTTCCACAGGGTTGGCTGCAGGGGGGCCCATCCCATCCCCCTCTCATGGAAGCAGCCCAGGGAATTCATTCTGATGCTCACACCCTCCCTGGAGTTCCTGACACCTCTCTTTGGATCTAGGCTCTTTCAAAAGGAGTATTTCAAATAGGAGCCATCAACACTTAAGAGAGGGTGGGTCTTAATCCATAGAGGATCATTAACTTCACCCAAGTGACGGATATCTATCAGCACCTCCAGTTCTTCCACCAATTATCTATCTGCTAATTATCTGGGATTAAGAATTGACACGGAGTGACATGGTCATTAACCACATATTTGCACGGCTTATTCATGTTAGTGGGGCTGCTCGGTCTCACCAGGTCTAATTGGACACACCCACAGCTCGGCACAATGTATTTGCATCTGCCCAGCTGTCAGCAGCCAATAAAGGGCTGTGGGATGTGTTGACTTCCAAAGGGGACTTGGCTCTTGCCAAAAGCTTTGCTTTTCTTTTCTTTTTCTGTAGGCATGCTGGGTTTCTTGGCTTCCTGGCAGTATGAACTGCAGCTTAACTTGGAGCACACATTCAATCATTTGTCAAACACTCATTAACTCACTCTGTTAACCAGGCAATGATGCACTGGCCCTGAATGTTTTGCAAAGATGAATGGGACACTTTCCCCACCTCTGAGAGGTTTATCTCCAGGTGAGAGAATGTACAAGCAGAGTGCTAAGAGCCAGGAGAGAGGGAGAAGCAACGTGCAGTGGGAAGGCAGCATGGGAAGAGGTTGACTTTGTCTGAGATATCCAGAGGTCCTTCACAGAGGAGGTGGCGTTTTCAGCAGATATTCAGAGAAAGAAATACCAGAGTGAAAGGACAACACAGGCACAGCAACGTGTGAGGTGAAGAGGGAGTGGCCTTGTATGGAGATGATGCACGGGCCACAAGTGACAAGGTGGTCTGGTAGGACCAGGTGGCCTGGTAGATGTTCTGGAGAGCTTGGGATGCTCTGCTAGGATTTGGAGAACATTTTCCTCTGAGCATGAGAAACCATGGGAAGGGTTCTGTTTTGCTGTATGTGTATGTATTTGTTTCAGTAGATTTTTATTGACATATGTTGTTGTTAACCTGCCATCAAGTCAGAACTGACCTGTGACTAATCCTCCAGTGGGTTTTCAGAGGCAGTAAGTTACATGGGAGGAGACTGCCATCTTTCTTTTTTTGAGCAGTTGGTGGATTCGAATCCCATGCCTTAGAGTTGGCAGCACAACTCTTTATTCACAAGGCCACAGCAGAAACGTGGATGTTTTCACAAACATACCTGTATAAATAGCATTTGATTTTTAAAGAAATTATTACTAAAACTTTAGAAGTCCCCCTTATTTCTCCTTTCAGACACTTCCCAAGAAAAAGAGAAACTGCTATCTTGACTTTAACACTATGAATTCACATTCTCTCTTTTCTTGTCCATGGTTTCTTTCACTCATCATAAAATTCGTGAGAATTATCCATGTTATTATAGTAAATGTAGTTTGTTCTTGCTTATTCCTATATAGTAACCTGTCGCATGACTATATCTTGAATGTTTAAAAGACTGGAGTGTTCACTTTGTTGTTGTGTGCCATTGAGTCGGAACTGACCCACTGCTGACCCTCCAGTGGGTTTTCAGAGGCAGTAAATAGCATGGAAAGAGATTGCTGATTGAATCTGGTGAATTCGAACCATGTGCTGTTTGGATTGCAGAACAGTTTCTTACCACTAGGCCACTAGAGCTCCCTGTTCACTTAGTGGTGTGTGAACTTTCTTATACATGATTTTTAGGTGCCTTGATGGATACTTAGGTCTGCTTGAATAGACAGTGCTGATGATTTTTTAAAGCCATTTTACTGACTCACACACCTACCAGGAATGCATGAGAGTTCTAGTTGCTCTATATCCTTGTCAACCCTTGGCATTATCAGTCTGCTTATGTTTTGTGCTCGCTTTTGGAGGGACTGAAATGATCCCACTTGGGTCAAAGTCTGGTCATTCTGTGAACAGAAGAAAGTGTGGTGATCAGAGAGATAAAAAGCAAAGGGACAAGTGCTGATGTCAGGCACCAGACTAAAAAACAGAGCCCAAACCAACAAAAAAGCAGCAACACCCACTTCCGTCACATCAAGATAGATTCAGAGCAACACTGTAAGACAGAGTAGAATTGCCCACCAGAGTTTTCAAGGCTGTGTATCTTTATAGATGCACTGTCACAGCTTTCTCCCATGGAGCGACTAGAGGGTTCAAATAGTTGACCTTTTGGTGAGCAACCGAGCACTTTAACCACTACATTCCTACAGCTCCCTTTACCTATAGCTCTGAGAGCAGTAATGAAGTAAGAGGCAAAAGAGTCGGAATGAAAAACACCCATAAATAAGAGGCAATATTGCTGGAATTTAAAAAGCCCCTGTGTGGGTGGGATCTGTAGGACTTCCAGATACGATAGAAGTGACTCAGGAGGGAGATGTTGGAGAGTTTCTGTACGGGATGACTGGCCGGATAAGGGATTTGAAGGCTTGAAGGCAGGAAAAAGCAACCCAGCTGTAGACACGTGGTGTTTGAGATGCCTCTAGGCCAACAAGATAGTTGTGTCCAGCAAGCTGTTGGCTACAGGGGTCTGTTGTTTCGGGATGTGGTCAAGACTGGAGACAGATTTCCTAGTACTCATCTCAGAGGTGGGGGCTGAAGTCCAGGGTGTGGTTGAGATTTCCCAAGAGGGCCGTGTGGAATGAAAGGCAGAGAAGCTAAAGACCAAACGCCTACCTTTAGGGGATGAGCGGAGGAAGAACATTGCTTCCCCCTGAAATGCTGGCAGGGCCTGAGAAGCATGAGTCAGGACCCTTCCAGCCCAGGCAGCAGCCTCAACAGCCTAGGGTCTAGCTCATCAGCCTCAATTTGCACCCCAATGGACTTGCATCACTAACCTCAGCTGCATTTATGAAATCCACATCACACTGTGTACCACAGGATCGTAGCATCTTGGGGATGGGAGTCCTCCCCACCCCACTTCCCCACAGTATTCCTGCTCCATAGTGTCCCCGTACCTTGGGCAGGGAGTTCATGATTTCTTGTACCAGCCCATCCCACCGTTGGGCAAATGAGGATGCTACGAATCCTTTCATTACAGTCTCACAATGGCGGAAGTCAAAGGCCACGTTCCAATACCAATGATCTGGGATAGAATGACATGCAAGGGCTCTGCATTGTGAAAAGCTTCTTGCTAGTACTCTGACTCCCAGCATCATCTTGGTGGTGGTGGGCTCACGGAGTTTGGCTGCCTCTGGGAAGATGAGTGACCTCACTGGCATGTGCGCCCGTCGTGGGAATGTGCTCATCCGCTGCGGGCATTCCTCTGGCTTCCTCACGCAGTGAGTACAAGGGCCCTGGCATGGGGCCAGCCTCCCAGGACTGAAGCAGTGCGTGCTCCAGCACAGACCCACCAGGCTGGACGTGGGAAGAGGAGGCGGAGCTGAGCTCAAAGGGAGCCCACTGCAAGCCAGGTGGGCAGGATGCCATTCTGTTGAGCATTCTTTCTAAGTGTTTACCTGCACTCAGCCCTGAATGGGTCTCTAGAGAAGAGGGAAGATGGATGGATATTAAGAAACAGCTCCCACCTTTGGGGGGATTTAGCACCTTGTGGTCAAGTCAGAACTGACCATGGCTGAACTTCCATTTGGTTGCAGAGGCTGGAAAATTGCCCATCTTTAACCCTTAAAGTGTATGATGGATTAGAACTGCCAGGTGGATATAAAATATACAAGCACACAGGGGGCTGAATTTTTGTGGGTTTTGCTCTAAATGTTTATTTTAATTTTTTTTGTTACTTAAATCAACACATTTGGTATAAACTACTATATACTTAGGTTAAGATAGGATCTCTGGGAGCCTAGTGGTAAGGAGCTGTGTTGCCAAACCAACTCTACCAGCTGCTTTGCCGGAGAAAGATTGGCAATCTACTCATTCATGATTTACTGTCTTTGAAAACTCCCTGGACCATGATCCAGGAGCTAGTTCTGATTCAATGGAACATAACAACAACAGTGTGGGACAAACAAGTAAACATATGAGACATCACCGTCAACTAGATTTTGGCTCGTAGCAGCCCTACAGGACAGAACTGCCTCTTAGTGGGTTTTCAGGGCTGTAATCTTCATAGAAGCAACTATCCACCTTTCTCTCACAAAACAGCTACTAGATTTAGACTACCAGCCTTGTGCTTAGCAGCGGAGCACTTAACCACTGTGTCAGCTTGTTGTTGCTGTTCGCTGCCACTGAGTCCAGTATGACTCGCAGCGATCCCACGTACAGCAGATCTGAACCCGTGCTGTCCTCTGCCGTCTTCACAATCTGACACACTTGAGCCCATCGCTGCAGTCGTCTGTCAATCAATCCATCTGGTTGATGGGTCACCTTGGCCGCTGCTTATACATTGATGATGTTTCAAATGGTTTTCCAGTCCCTTCATTCTTCTGATGGTGCACTTTACCATGACTGTGGAGGGGTTCCAGGTACAAGCGCACCAACCCCAGCTTTCACACAGGAACCACAAGGCCGGAACCACAGCGCCAGATCCGCACAGCCTGGTTTGGGCACAGAAGGATCTGGTGTGTGTGGTATTCTGGCTGATCTCCATTTTCTTCACCATTGTCCTGACAGAGAAGCCATAATAGGCCCTGTATTTACCAACATTTCTGACCATCTCGGCTTGTTGAGCCAGGTTGCTGCAATCTAGCTCTGAATCAAAGAGGGAGATTTTGCTTTACATAAAGTAATTTGTGTTTGTTGTTCAATATAATAATGATAAATCACTGTAAAAAGAAAATCATATCAAGAGCTTTCTTTTATCTGAAGTCCTTCTCCCCCTTGCCCTTCCCTAGTTGGCCCTTCCTTTCCCTGGTGATGGCTTTTCCTCTCTTTACACTAGTTCTTCCACTGATGGCGTCTGTATTTCTAAGTCATTTATCACAGCAGGGCCTGTGAGCGGCTTTCCACTCTAGGGTCCCCTCTTTCTCCTGAGCACACCCCTCCCCCATCTCTGTAGTTAGGCAAAGTCATGTGACTGAGTCCAGCCAATGACAGGGAAGCAGAAGACCCACCCTTTCCAGTTCCCTTAGTTCTGGCTTCTTCTAAAGAGCACAGGGGTGCTGCTCTATGGCCTTTCTCTTTGGGGCTAATTGGAATGGAGAAGATGCCCGGGAGACCCTTGAAAGCATGCTCTGAAGTCATATGCTTAGAGAACCACTGTCTACCAAGGTGTCAGAGTAAAAGGAAAACCCACACACATTACCTTCCAGCCTATTCCAACTATTGCTGACCCTCCATTGAGGAGCTCTGGTGGCCTAGTGGCAAGAAGCTATGCTGCAATCACAAAGGCACAAGGTTCAAATCCACCAGCTGCTCACTGAAAGAAAGATGGGCCATCTCCTGTTCTATGAGTTGGTTCTGACTAGATGAATTGGTTCTGACTAGAAGATACACAACTACCATTGGGTTTCTGAAGCTTTAGCTCTTTACAGGAGCACTGCAGCATTTTCCTTCCACAGAGTGGTGAACAGATTCAAATCTCTCAGCTAGTAATCCAATAGTCGCCCCAGAGTCTGTTCCCACTCAGTTATATGTTAATACTGCTATGTAAGCACAAATAAACTTCTGTTGTACTCGAATTATTGTACATTTTGACACCTATTAGTTATAGCAGTTAACCTACTTCTACTCTGCTTCTTACCAGCGGACCATTAGAGCCCCCTAACTACTGAATGTTCATCTACTGAGAACCTGAGTAACCAGGTGGTGAAACAGTTAAGCTCATCTGTAATCTCAGAAGTTAATGTCTGAGTCCACTTTAACATGCCTTGTAGGAAGTAGAGATCTACTTTAGAAAAAAATCACCCATCAAAACCCCTAATGGGGCCTTTTCTCCTTACCTGCTTAGAGGATGTAACTTTCTAATAAAGCTGTCATTACTATTTACCCTCAAAAAATCAAAACCAAAACCTAAAGAGCCTAGTTCTGCTTTGACACACATGGAGTTACAATGAGTTGGAGTTGACTGGATGGCAACTGGATGTTTTCTTTTGTTAATTATCAATTAGCAAATGTACTTGTAACAGAAATCTAAAACAATACTCAAACTAATTATTCTTATGTATCATTATGTCTGACCCAACTCATAGCTGACCCTCCAGTGGATTTTCAGAGGCAGCAAATCACAAGGGAGGAGATTGCCCATCTCTCTACCGGGGAGCAGTAGATTCAAACCTAGTGCCTTTGGGGTTGCAGTGCACTTCCTTACTACTAAATCACCAGAGCTCCAAACAAGTTAGAGTGTTCTTTTTCTTTGACATAAAAAAGAGTTTTAAGCAGTGAAGAGTTGTTGGCTTGAAGAGCAGGGAGTCATGAAGACACCTGGCAAGAGGAGTTGGCTTGGCCTGCTTTTGGGGAGGGCTAGGGCTGCGTGAGGAGACCAAGAGGTCTGGACTGCGGGGAGAAGTGTGGACTCCTGAGCTTGCAGCTGATGCCCATTTAAACCTAGTCACAGAAGGTTAGGGATGAGTTGACCAGAACCCCACCAGATGAAGAAGATGATCCATGATGTGAATTAGGGTTGACCTGACAGCTTGCTCTGGACTGGATGATGCTTATGGATGCAGATGCTCGGTTTCCAAGTTGAACAAAGGATCCTTCAGCAAAAGGGATGTGCTTGTTTCCTCAGAGTACAGGCTTGATAGGGATGGGCAAATCAGCAATTGGCTATCAAAGGGGAACATTAGGGCATGAGGCATGAAGTAGCTGGCTTACACACTTTCACGAAAGTAGTTATTGGTGAGATGAATGTAAAGGAGAAAGGAAAAACCCCACAGTATAAATAAATTAAATATAATGTAATTGAAGGACTGTATGGAACACAAAGCATATATGTGAAACACAATGTATATAAATATTAAAAATATTTCTTTTTAGTTTTTTTTTAATTTTATTATTATTTTGTGTGTCTGTGTACCGTCAAATCAGATCTGACTGGTACAGGAGGAGATTGTCCCTCCTTTCCCGGCAGAGCATCTGGTGGATTCGAACCATGTGCCTCTGGGAAATATTTCTTTTTAAAGGGGGGGAAATAATTCCAGTGGCTTTGGGACGCTAAAAGGACCAATCTTCTATAGCTTTCTTAGTAAGACCTGGCATCTTTGGCTTCATGCTGCTAAAAGGACCAACTTCCTTATCGCTTTCTTAGTGAGACCTGTCATCTTTTGGAAGTGACCCTCTACCTCTATCTTGGTCTTTAATTATACTTTTGAGAGCTCCAGCCATTACATCTGCCTTTGAGGCAGGAAGAAGTGGGAGGATAAAAAAGAAAAAAGGAAGAGTGCCAACTGAGTCATCGGTGTTGTTGTTAGATGCTGTTGCATCCACCACAGCTCATAGCCACCCTTGTATAATAGAACAAAACCTCTCCCAATCCTGTGTGATCCTCACAATCTTAGTTGGGTGTAATTCTATTGTTGCAGTTACTGTGTCAATCCATCTCATTGAGGGTCTTCCTCTCCTTTGCTGGTCTATTTTTCCAAACTGATGTCCTTCTCCAGGGACCAGTCCTTTCTGATAACACGCCAATATGTAAAATGATGTCTCATCATTCTTGCTTTTAAGGAGCACTCTGGCTTCACTTCTTCTAGGACAGATTTGTTTCTTCTCTTGGCATTTTGTGGTACAGTCATTGTTCTTTGCCATCACCACAAATCAAAGACTTCCATTTTTCTTGTTTTCCTAATTCATTGTCCAATTTTCACATGTGTATGAAGCAGCTTAGTCTTCATATCTTGGTTCCTCAGCACTTTACAAAGGCCAGTGGCAGCAGAGTTGCCCAACAGAAGACCTCATTTGATTTTTTTATTTGCTGCTTCAATGAATATTGATTACGGATCTAATTAAAATTCTATCATTGACAACTTCCATCTTTTCTTCACTTATGATACTGTTCATTAGTCTGGTTGTGAAATTTTTTGTTTTCTTTACATTGGGGTGTAATCCCTACGGAAGGCTATACTACTTGAGCTTCACTATTAAGAGTCAAGGAGAATGCATTCAGTTTTTCACTATTAAGCATTATATTAGCTGCAAATTGTTCATTTGTAAATACAGAGATTATAGTGTTTAAAACATTATTATTTTACCATAATACATTTGCCATTTATTATATTAAATATGTGTGAGAGAAAGTAAAAAAGTATTGCTACTGAGGTTCTCATTCATTCATGCATGGGTTTACTCCAGAAAAAAAGCATGTTGAAACTTGTCTCTACGATATGGCTGACTGCAGACAAGTTGTCTCAGTGATATACCTGTCTTAGTCTTGTTAGAGTGCCCTAAAAAAAAATAAATAAAGGGTACATGCCAAAAGTGTTGCATGAAGATCAGCTAGCTCAGAGTTAAGTGTCCATCAGTATTTCAGGCAAGATCAAAACTAAAGACAATGATTTTAGGAACAAATCATAACCAGACATGAGCCTGGGATTAACTGATAGGACCCCAAGAGCACAATCTAGTCCAACAGTGGCCTTTAAAAGGACTTGTTGGGCCAGTTAAAGCCAAGGCAGAGAGGTCAAGTTAGATGATGGCGACAGTTTTTGAGGAGTCTCAAGATCTTAATTGCTTTTCCTGGAGGATGATTATGTGGGTTTATTATGAAGTTTTAAGAAAAGTGAGGATTGTATTAGGAAGAAAAAGACCAAGAACACTTGTCTTCCTGGAAACCACCAAAGATCGCTGTTCTCTCTGTATTAATCTGTGTTGTCAGCCGAGGATGAAGAATAAAGGATGAGACGGGACACCAAGCATGGAGGAAAAATCAGAGAGCATAAAGCAGGGGGTGAACAGCTCGAACAACTGAAGCACTGTACTCAGCTTCCCTGTGTCTTTACTGAAAATTGCCAGGGAGCAAATCACAAAGACAACTCTATTCAAACGAAGCTAAACTTTTTCTATTGAAAACCTTATGTTTGACTCAGGAGGGAGAAGTTAGCAAATACAATCCAAGAATTGTGAAAACGCCTAAGGTCAGCTTTGGTGCCTAAGGTCAGCTTTGGTGCCTAAGGTCAGCTTTGGTGCTTAACCCCTGTGACCTTTCTCAGGGGGAATTACAGCTTGTATCTTCACCTCCCTCATATCCTAATATAGCATTTGGTTTATCATTAATATTTAGATTGATATTTGGTTTCCCACATATCTATTACTGTCTTCTTTAAAAGAGGGATCACAATATTTATCTTCATATTGTTGTGTACCATAGAGTTGGAACTGACCCAAGCTGACCCTCTGGCAAGTTTTCAGAGGAAGTTAATCACGTAGGAGGAGATTGCCCATCCTTCTCCCATGAAGGGGCTGGTGGTCTTGATCTATGTGCCTTCAGGATTGCAGCACAGTTTCTTGCCACTAGGCCACAGAGCTTTATTTCACTTAGCATTATGTCCTCTAGGTTCTTTCATGTTATAAGTTTCATAAACTCATCATCATCATTCTTTACGGCTGCATAGTATTCTACTGCATGTATATACCACAGTTTACATATCCATTCATAAATTGATGAAAATTTTGGTCATTTCCACTTATTGGCTATTGTCCATAAAACAATAATGAACATAGTTGTACTTATGTCTATTTGTGTTATTATTTTCTAAGTCCTTAGAGCATGTCCGTTGGAGTGGGACTGCTGGATCACGTTGTACTATTGTTGGGTGCCACTGAGTTATCACCAATTGATCATGACTGTATGTACAACAGATTGAGACCTTATCCAGTTGCTTCATCCTGAATCCTGCGTCATACTGGATCATTACTATTGTTTTTGTTGGTATGGGCTGTCAAATTGGAATCATAGCTGACATTGCAGTGGGCTTTCAGAGGCAGTAAAATCACACACAAGGAGATTGACCATCTTTCTACTTCAGAGCAGCAGGTGGGTTTGAACTTGATGCTTTGGGGTTAGTAGCACAGTTCCTTGTTCACTAGGCCACCAGAGCTCCCTCTACTGGATCACAGGGTAGCTCTAGTTCAAGTTTTTTGAGAAAGCCCACACTGTTTTCCATAGAGTTTGCACTCTTCTATAGTCCGACCAAAAATGAATTGGGATACCAGTCTCCTCATATTCACATGATATTTGTTGCTCTCTGTTTTGACCAGTGCCATTTTAGTTGAGGTAAAATGGAACTTCCTAGTAATCTTTCCGATAGCTAATGAGGGAGCTCTGATGGCCTAGTGGGTAAAGAGTTGTGCTGCCAACCTGAAAGCAAGTGATTCAAACCTACAAGACGGAAGATGGACAATCTCCTCCTATGGGATTTGTTGTTCTTGTTGCTCATCCTTCTCCTGAGGAGCAGCTGGTGGATTCGAACCACTGCCTTTGGGATTGCAGCACAGCTTCTTACCACTAGGCCACCAGAGCATCCATGTGCCATTTACAGCTTCTGAAAACCCACTGTTGGTTCAGCGGCACATAACAGCAACACATAGATCATGGACACATTTCCATATGTTTATTATCTGATTCGGTGACCTGTTTGATTACTGTCATTTCATGTTCTTTGCCTGTTTTATGATTAAATTATGTACCTTTTTCTGTTGTTTAGTCTTGCAGTTTTCTGTAGATTTTAGAGACTAGATGATTTAGAGATAAATTGTTTCTGAAGATATTTCCCCCCTAGTGTGTAAGTTGTCTTATCCTTTTAATAAAGTCTTTTGATGCGTGTAAGGTTGTTTTCATTTTTTTAAAAAAAAATAGCCTCTATTTTGTCTTCTTTTATTTGCTTTAATGTTTGTTATCCTGTTTTACAAAAGAGATTTCATATTTCTCTTCCTGTGTCTTATTTAGAAATTTTACTGTTTTAGATTTAACAATCATGGGTTTTTATTCATTTTGCATTACTTTTTGTGTACGGTGTGGAATATGGGCCCTATTTAATAAGTGGATATCTAGTTCCACAAACTCCACTTATTTTTAAATCTTTTTTAAAAACCAGATAAAAACATTTGTCTGTCTTGGCTGCATTTATACATTGTTTCTACTGGTAGGTAGCCAGAACCATTTATTAAAGAGATCATAGTATTCTCACCAAATGGACTTTGATTCCTTGTAAAAAATCAATTGTCTATAAATGGCTAAGTTTAATTCTGGGTTCTCAGTTCTGTTCCACTGGCCTAGATATATATCATCAAACTAATGCTAGGCTGTTTTAGTTACAGTGACTATATAATACATTTTTATGTTAGAGAGTGTAATATCCTAATGTGTTTGTTTTGTTCACTTTTCCTTTAATATTGGCTATTCATGGTTTCTTTAATCTCCATGTGAAACTGGCTGTGGTATAGTGAATCCTTTGTTCGAAATGGCTTTCCTAGTCTAGTGTATTGCCCTTGACTTTACCACAGTACTGGGTTGTTGTGGTGGTGATGGCTGTTATATGCCATCGAGTTGCCTGTGACTCATAGTGTAGCTATGCCCAACAGCCCTAAACACTGCTCTATCCCTTGCCAATCTCACTGTCTCTGACACACCTACCACCATTACCCCAGTCACTGAATCAATCCGTCTCATCAAGGGTCTTCCTCTCCTGTGCTGTCCCTCCACCTTCCCAAGCACGACGTTCCTCTCCAAGGACTGGTCCCTCCTTGCAACATGTCCAAAGTATATCAGACGAAGCTTCAAAATTCTTGCCTCCAAGGAGCAGCCTGGCTTCACCCTCTCCAGGACAAACTTGTTTGTTCTCCTAGCTGTCCATGATATATTCAATACTCTTCTTCAGTACCACAATTCAAAGGCATCAATTCGCCTTCTAGCATCCCTAGTCCTTGTCCAGCTTTCTGATGGATAGCAAGTAATTGCAAAAACCATGACCTGTATCAGGCACACCTTGGTCTCCAGACTAACATCATTGCTCTTCAATACTTTGGAGAGGTCTCTGACAGCACACTTCCCCAATGCAATTAGTCTTTTAATTTCCTGGCTGCTGGTACCAAGAGTGTTGATTGTAGAGCCTAGTCAACTGAAGCTGCTAACAATTTCAATCTCCTCGTCATCTATCATGATGCTGCCACTTGGCCCAATAGTGAGAATCTTTGTTTTCTTGATGTTGAGCTTCAATCCATATTGAAGACAGCAGTCCTTGACCTTCTGCAGCAAGTGCTTCAGGTCTTCCTCAGTTTCAGCAAGTAGGGTTGTATCATCTGCATAACACAGATTGTTGATGAGTCTACCTCCAATCCTGATGCCACACTTCTCCTCATTGAGCCCAGCCTCCCAGATAATCTGTTCCACATATGTATTGAAAAGATATGGAGATAGGATACTCTGGTTTCTCTTCAGATCCTATAAATCTCTCACTTTTTACTAAAGATTTTTCATTACTGGGTAGGAACATGCAAATAGGGTATGTTAGTCTACCCGCCAAGGGATTGGCTAGTTTCCCCATTCCATAGGTTTAAACTGAGCAGATGTGGTAGCAGAAATGTGGGAATCTCATTACAAGCGAGGAGGAGGAAGCAGAGAGTGCAGTCCTCGTCTTTTGGGGCCAGAGATTCCTGTCCCAGCCAGAGCAAGAGCAAAGAAAACAGGCCTTCCATATATAGGATTATGTCATTTGCAAATAGAAATAATGTCACTTCTTCCTTTTCTACATCCACCATTTATTGCTCTTTCTTGTCTTAAGGGCTCTGGCTAGAATAAGAGCAGTAATAATAATAAACATCCTTTTCTCATTCCTGTTCTCAGAAGGAAGGTTCCCAGGCTTTCTGCATTGAGTATAATGTTGGCTATTGGTTCTGCATTGGTTCATGCCTGTAGTTATGTTGAGCAAAGGTTCTTCCTATTTTGTTAAATGCTTTTGTCAGGAAAGAGTGTTGAATTTTATTTAATGACTTTGTTGATTGACTTTTGAATTCTGTACCAACCCTTCATTTCTTAAATAAATTTCACTGGGTCATAATCCCTTTAAGATACAATTAGATTCAATTTGATAACATTTAGTTTAGAATTTTTACAACTATATTCATGATAACAATTAATCTGTAGTTTTCTTTTCTTGAACTAGTTGATTTTCCCCCCAGTCCCTGATTTGAGTAATAGGATAATTCTGGATGTATAGCATCATTTAAGACATAATGATATTTTGGAAGATAGCATATAAAATGGACATCAGTTTTTCCTCCTGAAGTATTTCTTCACTAGGAAAATCATCAGGACCTTCCGTTTTCTTTTCAGGGGAAAATTTTTTTTTTCAATAACACCTAAAGTTTATTAGATGACAGCACACACAGGAAACGCAATTAGTTGAGGAGTCTACTATCCGTTCCCAAAGAGATCATCCTATAAGAATTGAGACCCAAGAGGCGAACCCCGGCAGAGGCCTGGTCCACCGGGCCGCCTGCAGCGGGCTGGGGCCCCAGTTATGCTCTTGCACAGCAGCCTAACACACCACACACACACACACCCCGCCTCCCCCGGCACCATGGGCAGGCGCGCCGGCGGCTCAAAGGCAGCGCGTTCAGGAAAATTTTAAACTACAATTTAAGTTTTTTAAAAAATAGATGTAGAATCGTTCCAGTTATATAGTTCTTTCAACAAGTTGTGAAAGTGAGTTTTGGTGATATGTATCTTTTACGGAATTTGTTCATTTCATCTAAGTTGTTAGATATATTGACATAAAGTTGATAAGATTCCTTTTAATATCTTAGAATTTTATAACTTAAAATTTAATATCTTAGAATCTCTAGTAATGCCATCTATCCCATTCTTGACACTGATAATTTATGTCTTCCCTCTTTTCAGTTTGACTAGAAGTTTATCCAAGTTGGTTTTATTTGTTATTTTTTTGTTTTCTATTTTATTGATTTCCACCTTGGTCTTTATTCTTTCTTCTCTTTGCTTACTGTAATTAACGCTTCCTTCTTTGCTGCCTTTTATTTGAGTTTCAGCAGGCATCAAAAACAATTGCATGAATTCACTCTGTATTTATCCAGAAGTCAGAGATGTGATTTTCAAGAAAGTAGCAACGAGCTCATTTTGAATAACTCTTCCACTTGCTCTTTTTTAAATTAATTTTCATGAATGTTTACATAGATTTTGAATTTCCATTCATTCATTGTTGCATTTTTCTCCCTCCCCCTGCCCCACTTGCTCTTATGAAACTGTCTACTGTAGATTCTCTTAGGTTAGAAACCTTGGAGTTAGTGGTTAAGACTGTTGTTTCTCACAATGTATATGAACTTAGTAAGCAAACCAATTTTTGTTGTGTACCATACAGTCAGAACTGACCCATAGCTGAGCCTCCAATGGGTTTTCAGAGGCACTCATCACATAGGAGGAAACTGCCCATCCTTCTCCCACAGAGCAGCTGGTGGCCTCAAACCACAAGCCTTCAAGATTGCAGCACAGCTTCTTGCCACTAGGCCACCAGAGCCCTAAACCAATATAAAATAAAAATAAATTTTAAAAGTATTGTTTCAGTAGTTTGATGGACTTGGGATTTATATTCCCCTTCCCATCTATGTAATCTTGTTTGCTCATCTGTAAATTGGAAATAGTCTCCATATATTTCCTCATAGATTTATTGTGAGGTTTAATTGAGGTAGTTTAAAATTTATTTAAAATTAGGGGAGCTCTGGTGGCCTAGTGGCAAGGAGCTGCAACTACAATCCCAGAGGCGCATGGTTCAAATCCACCAGATCCTCTGCCGGGGAAGGAGGGACAATCTCCTCCTGTACCAGTCAGATCTGATTTGACGGTACACGCACAGAAAAGTAACAAAATTAAAAAAAATTTTATTTAAAATTCTTAGCACAATATCTAGCCTAAACTGCTTATTAGCTATTCTTACCCTTTCTCTGTTATCATTTATTATTATTCTTTCATCACAAAAATCCAGCCTGTTGTAAAAACTCTATCATTTAAGGAATTCTTCATATTAGCACTAAGCTTCACTTTTCTAACACTCCTCACAAAAGGGTGATAACCAGATATGTCAGGTAGTTTTTGCTTTATGACAGAACAACCTAGGACTTAGTGGCTTAAAATAATGAGCTTTTCCTCCTTCTCATCTGGGGTCTTGTGTGTCATCTGGGAAATTTTTCTGGTCTAAGCCAACTCTGTAAGAGTGGAATGGTCTGGGATGGACTCACTTATGTATCTGGAGACCAAATCATTATTAGCTGGGACAAAGCCATGCCCCTTTCATCACTGGGAAGCCTATCATAGACTTGTTCACTTAATGGTAGGAGGGTTTCCAACAGAAAAAGAGGGCAAGCTCTGAAGGCCAAGGCCTCTCACCTTATGAGCCAGTGGATATCTTGTGCATATCTTCAAACTCATTTTTTTCCTCCCTATTTTTCCCTTTGCTTTGTCATTTTCAAGCACTTTTTACTTGTATATCCTTACTGGATTATTCTATATGGCTTTATACTTTGGCACTAATAGGAAGTTTGGCAAAGGAGATTAATTTTTTTAAATGTACAGTTTCAATATGAGAGGGTCTCTATCTTGTCTATCTTGTCTATCTTGTCCCTGCTAGTGCAAACTGTTAACATGTTTTCAGCTACTAACTAAAATGTGGGAGGTTCAAGGCCATCCAGAGGTAGCTCAGAACAAAGACATGGCAGTCTTTTTATTTAAAAAAAACATTGAAAACTTGGTGGAGGAGAGAAGAGGGGGCTCCCCCCAGGTGTCATTGAGTTTATGTTAATGATGTTGGAATGATTTGAAAAGTATAGTGAGAATGATAGCACATAACTTGAAATATCCACATTTTACTAAAATGCACACATAGACAGTTTTGAGATGGCATGTGTTATGGTATGTATATTTTCATCACTTTTTTGGGGGGGGAAACAACCCCAAAACACCAAAACCCAACCCTGTGAAATACAATCCCACTCTAACATGTGTCACCACCAACTTGATGGTCACTGCTTCTGCCTTGTTTCCTGTACCTGAAGTCCCCTGACTCAGACACAGACCCTTGACTCTTGCCCCAAACCAGGCTGAGCCCCTTGTCTCTTGCCAGCCCTTGTCTATACTCCACTCCATACCCATGCTCAGCTCTGCCCACCTGCCAATGTGCCAGCCCACCACTTAGTGGTTGGATTTCCTCCTTACCTTCCCATTTCAGCACAGCACCCTTACCCAGTGAGCACACTCTTTCTCTAGCTCCTCTCCTGCTGATTCAAAGGACAGAATTCAGAGTTCTTATTCTGACAGTGGGCGAGGGCCCGTCCTGGGCATGGAGGGAGAACAACCCCACCAGTCACATGACATCAACTGCAAGCTCCCTAAATGCAAGTAGACACAGAGCCAGTGGGTGGAGCTGACGAGTGAGTGGATCCTGCAAGCAGAGACCCATCCTTCTGTCCAGATTGGATAAACTGCACAGGTTTGGTGAGTACTTGGCTAAGGAACTCTCTGGCATCTCAGCCCTCTGCCAACACACCATCCGGATGGGCGCCTGACTCTTGCCTGGAGGCACAATGGCTTATCCAAAACCTTGCCTCTCAAAGGAGAGAAATCGTTAGCACACAAAGCTGCCCAGGTTCAGCCAGCTTATCCACTCAGAGGCAGCTCAGCCCCACAGTTGATGGGTGATCTGGTGGTTTTGGGGTTGTGCCCCACATGTGATGTTCCAAGAGAAAGTAAGTATGTCTCTAACCATGGCCAGCAATCATCCTTGGAAGCAAGAACGGCAAAACTTCATTTCACATACTTTGTGCATGTTGCTAGGAGAGACTATTCTTGTAAAAGGACATTATGCTTGGGAAAGTGGAGGGTCGGTGAGAGAGGGGAAGACCCTCAATGAGATGGATTGATACTCACTGTAACAATGGGCTCAAGTGTATCAGAGGTGATGAGGATGGCACAGGATAGGACAGGGCTCAGATCTGTTGAAAGTTTAATAAATGATCTTTCCTTTGAGTCTTCCATCTATCTGGCCTCTTTAGGACAGTAGTGTGAATAGAAAACTACCTGCAAGCGATTGATTCGCTAATGTCTTCATTTCTTCTCTCTTAGGGAAAAAATGAAAAAATAAATACCTATCCTATTATGAAGCTTCATCTGACATACTTTGGACATGTTGCAAGGAGGGAGCAGTCCTTGGAGAGAGGGACATCATGCTTGGGAGGGTGGATGAACAGCGCAGGAGAGGAAGACCCTCGGTGAGGTGAATTGATTCAATGACTGTGGTAATGGGGGTAGGTGTGTCGGAGACAATAAGATTGGCATAGGATAGAGCAGGGTTTAGGGCTGTTGTACATAAGGTCACTATGAGTCGCAGGTGATCAATGGCACATAACAACAACAAAACACACAAATAACCTAAACCCAGTAACTATCTAATATACACATGCTGATGGGTTTGGCTGTTGAGTCTACCCAATTGTGCACACCTTCCACATTACAATAGTTTATCCACCTCCTTAAGCCAAAGGGGGCTTTGGTGCCATAATCTGTAGAGAGCTGCGCTGCTAAACCAACAGCTGCACCTATCTGCTGGTTCAAATCCACTAACAACTTCTCAAGAAAAAGATGGGAAGTCTCCTCCCATGTGATTTCACAGCCTCTGAAAACCCACTGGAGAGACAGCTATAGGTAGGTTTTTGTTGGGTTTAGGATTTTTCCTTCCCCCATTAAGTCTAGCAACTATTTAAGATAAATTTAATAAATGGCACTCATTCTTCTAAACTCTTCGTATGTGACTGACAAGTGGTAGCATTGATGATTAGAAGGGAAAAAAGAGAGGAGAAAATTAATAAACAGAGAAGGTAGGTGGAAGGAAGAACAATATTCAATAAGGATTTGCTTATTGTATAATCATTGTAATAATTACATCAAATGCTGATAATTCTTGCCTACGAATAATTGTTAGAAAAAAGCCAGAGGTTGACAAAATTTTTACTCACATGAAACAGATCTTTTTTTAAAGCTTCTATTCCTGAAAGCCGGCAGTTAGGCATAAAGGCAAAATTACTTCAAAAAGCTTTATTCCTGGAGGTTTCCAGCTCTGGGGAGGTTGGGGGGAAAGCAGATATCAAGAGCTCCCCCTACAGGCACCGGGAAAGAAAAGCCTGAAAATCAAAATAATCCCCTAGGATGAAGCGAGACCCTACTGGACCTAACTCATAGCTGACCCTCCAATGGGTTTTCGGAAGCTGTAAATCACATAGGAGATTGCTATGCGGTGTCGCTGATGGATTCGAACTAGTAGAGCAGTGAATCCTATGAGTTATCAGCACAACACCCTACGAACTGTGCCACCAGAGCTCAAAGAGCATAAGCTGCAGAAAGCAGGGGTGAAGACCCCCTCTGAGGGCTTTGAAGAAAGGCCTGGAAGAGCCAGGGGCATGGCAGAAAAGACAAGAATGGGCAGAGAATGACACGGGTTTGTTTTTTGCTCTATGTGCCGCAAATGTGAAAGAAAAACCCTAGCATACTTCCTTGTTGTTGTTGCTATGTGCCGTCGAGTTGCTTGCGACTCATAGCGACCCTATGTACAACAGCCCTAAACTCTACTGTCTTGTGCCAATTGCACTGTCTCTGACACTCCCATCCCGATTATCCCAGTCACTGAATCACTCCACCTCATAGAGGGCCTTCTCCTGCGCTGTCCCTCCACCCTCCCAAGCATGATGTCCCTCTCTAAAGACCGGTCTCTCCTCACAACATGTCCAAAGTATGTTAGACGGAGCCTCAGAATCCTTGCCTCCAAGGAACCACCTGGTTTAACCCTTTCAGGACGAATCTGTTTGTTTTTCTAGCAGTCCTTGGTATTCTCAATACTCTTCTCCAGCACCACAGCTCAAAGGCATCAATTCTCCTTCTATCCTCCTTAGTCATTGTCCAACTCTCTGATGCATAACAAGTGATTGAGAAGACCATGGCCTGTATCAAACACACCTTAGTCTCCAGAGTGAAACCATTGCTCTTCAGTACTTTGGAGAGGTCCCTAACAGCAGACTTTCCCATGGCAATACGTCTTTTAATTTCCTGGCTACTGGTGCCAAGAGTGTTGACTGTGGAGCCAAGCAAACTAAAGCTGTATACAATCACAATCTCTTCACCATCCATCCTGATGCTGCCAATTGGACCAGTGGTGAGAATCTTTGTCTTCTTGACATTGAGCCTCAATCCATATTGTAGGCTGCAGTCCTTGACCCTCTGCAGCAGGTGCTTCAGGTCCTCTTCAGTTTCAGCAAGCAGGGTTGTATCATCTGCATAAGGCAGATTGTTGATAAATTGTCCACAAATCTTGACCCCACATTTCTCCTCATAGAGGCCAGCCTCCCAGATAATCTGTTCTGCATATAGGTTGAAAAGGTATGGAGATAGGATGCATCCCTGGCGTATGCCCTTCCCAATTTTGAACCATGCAGTGTTCCCTTGTTCTGTTCTGACAACTGCCTCCTGGTCCAAGTATAGGTTCCACATTAGCACGATCAAGTGTTCTGGGATTCCCATTCTTCTCAGAGTCAGCCACAGTTTGTTATGATCCACACAAATTCCTAGGATGGTTAAAAATCATCTCTTTTTGTCCACATAAATATGAACATTTTATAGCTCAATGAAGTCCTGATTCAGTTTCAAATATTTTTTTAGGACAAAGAAAATTATAATCAGACTAAAGGGTAGTTTGCACCAATGTCAATTTCCTGCTTCTAGCATTATACTCTAATTATGTGAGATATTACCACCAGAGTAAAGATAGTTGAAGGGTATGTGGGCCTGCTAGTCTTAAAACTTCCAGTGAATCTGTAATAATTTCAAAATTAACTATCAGGTGGGATTTTTTTTGTTGTTATTTTGGATTTTTTTTTTTACTATCAGGTTTTTTTAACCCAAAATAAATGCATGTCCCCAAAAAGTTCTAAGTAACATCAGAAATAAGGATGAGTTCATTTGGTTCCAAAGTATGGTATCATCTGTCATAAATAACCCTACAAGTATGTACAGGCAGTAAGGTTCATTTCAAAACTCTGATCGATCTATTAAGATTTACAGTTGTGATTAGAACGCCTATGTCATGTTGACAGGTGTCTAATTTGGCTACATCAGGGTGTAAATAGCCAGGTATCTGGGATCACATCATTAAAATTACCTACAGGCAATACATTTTTATAATTGCTTCCTACTGGGTACACACAAGGACCTTGTACAAATTAATTACTGATTTATCAGATGATGTTGCAATCATGCTTTTATCTTACTCCTACTATGACTGGCAACTAGAGTTGTACCTTGTTCATCTCATTTAGCACCAAAATTTAGACCCTAGTCAGTCCTTCAGAGAGTAAGTGGCCCCGACTCAAGCATTTTCAGTTGCTTCATAGACACTTGAAAGTTGGATAATGAACAAGGTCATAGAACGGATGCCTTTGAATTGGGGTGTTGGTGAAGAATTTTTAATACATTCAAAGTCATTACCATTGAGTCATGCCCAAGTCACAGCTGATCCTCCAGTGAGTTTTTGTATCTGTAAGTCATACATGCTATAAATGCCCATCTTTTTCTCACAGAGCTGCTGGTGGATTCCAACTGCTGGAAAGGCTTGGTCTTTGGGTTAGCAGCACAACTCTCTACCAACTACACACCCAGTGCTCTCTTCTCAATGTATTTGTTGTTATGTGCCCTCGATTACAACTCATAGTGACCCTGTGACCAGCAGATCCAAATGTTGCCCTATCCTGTACCATCCTCATCATCTCTGATATACAGGAACCCATTGCTGCAGTCACTGTGTCGATCTAGCTCACGGAGGGTCTTCCTCTCTTTTGCTGACTCTCCACTTTTCCAAGCATGATGTCATTTTCCTAGGAATTGTCAAAATAAATCTGTATTGAAGGAAGAGGGCAGCCAGTGTTCCTGGGAATCAAGGAGGGTAAGATTTCACCTTTTCAGACATGTTATCAGGACAGAACCTTGCTTGCTCAAACTGAAGACTTGAAGTGCCTGCTGCAGAAGGCCAAGGACTGTCATCAATATGAATATGAAACTCAACATCAAGAAGACAAAAGTTCTCACCACTGAGCCAATTGGCAGCACCATGATGGATGGAGAAGAGATTGAGGTTGTTAGCAATTACAGCTTGCTCAGCTCAACATTCAATACTCTTGGCACCAGCAATCAGAAAATCAGAAGAAAAATTGCACTGGAAAAATCTGCTGTCAGGAACATCTCCAGAGTATTGAGAAGCAATGATGTCAGTCTGGAGACTAAGGTGAACCTGATTCAGGTCATAGTCTTTACAATTTCTTGCTATGAATAAGAGCGGGACGATGACTAAAGATGACAGAAGAATTGATGTCTTTGAGTTATGGTGCTAGAGAAGTCTTGAACGTACTATGGACTGCCAAGAAAACAGGTATGTCTTGGAGAGGGTGAAACCAAGTTTCTCCTTAGAGGCTAGAGTTTTGAAGCTTCGTCTCACATATTTTGGGCACATGGCCAGAAGAAACCAGTCCTTGGAGAAGAACATCCTGCTTGGAAGGGTGAAGGGACAGTGCAGGAGAGGAAGACCCTGGATGAGATGACTGAAACAGTAAATGGGGCAATAGGGTAAGTGTGTTAGAGTAAGACTGGCACGGGACAGGGCAGGCTTCAGAGCTGTTGTACATGTCCTCTATGAATCACAGGTGACTCGATGGTACATAACATCAGGACAGACTAGGTCCTACAGAGGGATATCATGCTTGAAAAACAGAGGCTCAGTGAAAAAGAAAAACCGTCCACCAGATGGACTGACATGGTAACTGCAGCAGTGGGCTTCAGTACAGCAGTGAGAAGGGCAGAGCTGGAAGGTTTCATTCTGTTACAGTCATTACCACTGGGACTCAACTGGATGGAAGCTAGCAGTAAGTTGTCAAGCAAGGCATAGAACACATAAATACGACATGAACCAAGAACTGTTTTATAAAGGCTCCTTTTCTGATACAGTCATCCAAAGAAATGTCACTCTTTTGGTGTTAGGATTAAAGCAGTATCAAATGTATGTATGTCCTAGTCTCTGAAATAAGAGCTTAGTCTAATCATAAAGATTGCTAAAGCTATTTAATTTTGAGTTGTTAATTTGAAAAGGTTATAAGGAGCTCTGGTGGTCTAGTTAGTGGTAAGAAACTGTACCCGAAGGCACATGGTTCAAATCCACCAGTTGGTCCATGGGATGGGCACTTTCTTGTGTGATTATTGCCTCTGCGAACCTGCTGGAGGGTAGCATATAGGTCAGTTCCGACTTGCCCATATTCAACAACAACAAAGATTATTGCAATTTAGAATAAAATAGAGGTGAGGCTTTTTCAGACATGAAACCAATGGGAATGTTGACTTGAACCCTTCACTTGAGATTCCCTGCACCAGCTGTCTCTGCTTCGTCTCATCACATCCCAGGAACATCAGCTTCTTTCAGAACTCAAAGAAACAGTATCCCTTTGAATTCTTCATAACAGACCAAGAGGCTCACAGCAGTTGCTCTGAACTCTCTCTGTCAAGTTTATTGAAACACATGTTTTTTGGTGAAGACTTATAAGAGTCAGCTGTGTGTTGGTTCTGACTCCACTGCAATGAGTCTGAGAGTTTCAACAACAAAATTAACTTTTAAAAAATAAAGCACCAAAGAATAAATGCAACTTAATATATTTAAAAAAAAACACGTCAAAAAACCTAATTATTCAAAGAAATCATCATTGCTGCCCAAATCAATCAAAGCAGTAAGGTCATAAAATACTGCTTCCTTCTACAAAGAACAATTATTGGCTTGCACAGAAAATCCCCAAATTACATCCAAAAGTCAATTTCAAGTTATAGTGTGGAGACTCTTCAGGATCCCAGAGACACCAAGGACTCTGCTGGGTCAGGCACGTGGACGGGCTCAGACGCATGCTTGATCCTTAGAACTTCTGCAAAGCCGTCACCAAACCAGCAAGTGACGTGTGCGATGTCTACGGTGAAATAGAACAGCCTGTCCTGGCAGAGCTTCCGCCGATACACGGACCGAGGGTCGGCCGACAGCACTGCCTCGATGGCACGCTTTGCTTCCTCAGCTGACTGAAAATACTTAAATGCAGTTTGAACACCATCTGCAATGAGAAGAACACAATGTTAACTCTCAAAGTCATGTAGGTCCAGTCTCATCGCCTTGAACTTTCACATGAAGATGGTTAACTCCATGTCACCAACTGAGAGGAAAAGGGCTCGGAAACTTAGTCACTACTGGAAGTCACCTGTGGCCCACTCTGGGCTGGGATCTAACTGCTGGGGTGGCTCCTTCTCTCTGAGGATGATGACACCAAGTTCTTCTGCTTTCTACTTCTTCAAAGTAAGAAGGAAAGCCTAGAACACCCCAAGGAACCTCATCTCCTGACCTCCCCTCCCGTTCCCCATAGCCTCTCAGTCCTCACGCGGTCAGCTACAGTCACACAGCCTGTATGTGCCATGCATACTCCAAGCTGTGACTGGCTATGCCTCCAGCCAGCACGTCCTTTCCTTGAGCACGTGTGTGGCTCAGCCCTTCATCTCTCTGGCCTTTGCTCAGAGGCATCCTCAATGAGGTCTAACATAGTCACCCTCTTTTTTTTTTCTTTTACTTTAATAAAGTACTGAAGAGCAATGGTGTGTCTCTGGAGACTAAGGTGCGTCTGGTACAGGCCATGGTCTTTGCAATCACTTGTTATGCGTCAGAAAGCTGGACAATGACCAGGGAGGATAGGAGAATTGATGCCTTTGAGCTTTGGTGTTAGAGAAGAGTGTTGAGGGTACCAAGAACTGCTAAGAAAACAAACAGATTCATCCTGGAGAGGGTTAAACCGGGCTGCTCCTTGGAGGCAAGGATTCTGAGGCTTCGTCTGACATACTTTGGTCATGTTGTAAGGAGAGACCGGTCCTTGGAGAAGGACAACATGCTTGGGAGGGTGGAGGGGAAGGCCCTCTGGGAGGTGGATTGATTCGGTGACTGGGGCAGTTGGGATGAGTGTGTCAGAGACAATCAGATTGGCACAGGACAGACCAGAGTTTAGAGCTCTTGTACATAGGGTCGCTATGAGTCGCAAGCAACTAGACAGCACATAACAACAACAAAAACTTTAATAAGCACATATTATTTTCTCAGTTTAGGAGATTAGAAGTTCAACGTGCTCGCTCTTGGGCAAGGCGTTCTCTCTGTGTCAGCTTGGGGAGGAAGATCCTTGTTTCTTGGCTTCTGCTCCTATGCAATCATCATGTGGCTTGGCATATCAGTCACCCTCTATTTTTTTAAAAATTTATTATTTTTTTGTCAAGTACAACTCATAATGACCCTATGAACATCAGATCTGAATCTGGTCCTATCCTGTACCAGCCTCACAATCTCAGACATACCCAAGCCCATTGCTGCAGTCACTGTGTTAATCTACCTGGTTGAGAGTTTTCCTATCTTTTGCAGTCCCTCCACTTTTCCAAGCATGATGTCCTTCTCCAAAGAATAGCCTCTCATAGCAACATGCCCAAAGTATGTGAGACAAAGCTTCGCCAACCTCTAAGGACACGCTGGCTGCTGCACCTTCTCCAAGACCATAGCTATTTGTTCTTTTGGCAGTCCATGCAATATTCAGTACTCTTCTCCAACAACACAGTTCAAAGGTATCATTTCTTCTTCTGCTATCTTTATGCATTATCTAGCTCTCAGGAGCATAGCAACTGACTAAAAAGACCACGGTCTGGATCAGCCACACCTTAGTCCTCAAACTGACATCATTGCTCCTTAACAATTTGGTGAGGTCCCTGACTGCAGACTTTCCCAGTGTATTATGTCTCCTTGATCTCCTGACTACTGGCATCAAGTGTATTGATAGATGGTAGATAAAACAAGCATAATTTTACTTTTAGATTCTACTTGTTTGAAAACTCTTTAACAGGTCTAAATAACACGCCTTCATGAGGCTACAGCCATTCTCAGCAAACACTCCTGCATGCCTGGAACAAACTGTGCTGAACAAATAGCTGCTGAAACATACCTCAGATGATGGTATCACCTATTACCCTACACTGCTGCGTTTACCCACAGGACCAACACTGACAAATACTCCACGTGACTGCACTCAGATGCACCAAGCTCCTCTCACAGCAAAAGCTCACCCTTCATTTGGAAATGAAAAACTGAAGGTACTCAGCTTACCTGAACTGAGGCGCCTGAGGTCCAGCTCGGCGTGAGGGGTGAAGCGAACATCTAACGTGGTCACAGGTGGCTCTCTCACCCAGGTGGGCACCACACTGTGGTGGGCTTCAGGAGCAGTTCGGAAAGGACAGGGCAGGGCCCCAGGCTGTCTCTCCACAGTGGCTCCTGGTAGGATGGCTGCCTCCTGTCTTTTTGACCTCTTATCTGCACCTCCCTCAGAAAAGTTCTTCTCCAGATGACGGGAGCCAACTTGCTCTTCCACACTCTGATCTCGTCTCGATTCTAAACCCAAACCTGCTGCCACTTCTCCAGGCTCAGAGGAGGGCCGAGCGTCTGCTGTGTCATCATGCTCCACATGTTCTCCTTGGGAAGCTCTGTTTTCAGGACATTTAGGTTTCTCCTTAGTGCTACTGCAGGGCTGTGGCTCAACGCACTCAGTGAGCTGCTGCTGGTCCCACCTACCAGTCATGCAACTGGACCCAAACACAGTTCTTGGCTTATGCTTGTTATCTTGTAAATTAAAGTCTTCCAGAGGCTCAATCAAATTCTGCGGTGAGTCATAGTCAGCTATGTAGGGCTTAATGTCCAGCACAGGAGTGCCATGTATCATGTCAATTCCAGAGAGGTAAATCGCTCCACCTACAGGGTGAAAAAAAATATTCTCTATGAAGATTCAGTAACAATGAATATTGCAACTAAGAAGAATACGCTGTTGTTGTTGCGTACTGTACAGGCGGAACCAACCCATTGCTGACCCTCTGGCAGGTTTTCAGAGGCAGCTAATGGCACAGAAGGAGACTGCCCATCTGTCTCCTTCAGAGCAGCTGGTGGCCTCGAACCGCATGCTTTCGGGATTGCAGCACAGTTTACTAGGCCCCCAGAACTCCTAATGAGGATATAATACTAAAAATCTTCTTTCTGACCCAGCCTGCTTATACCTCACCAAGTTTACTGTCACTCTTACAAACCAGATTAACATCATGTGCCTTTATGTTTAGAAGTCCCTCCTCTTCTTTACCTGTTAAACTCCCACTGTTCTTTGAGGCCCTGAAGTGTCTGTCACCTCTTCTGGAAAGTCTTTCTGGCTCCACCAGGCATAAGCAAACTTTCTGATGGGATCCTGCAGAGTAACTCAAGTACACATCTCTCCTAGAGCACCTTTGTGCATGGTGCAGGAATGACCAGCTTGAAGAGACTCTGATCCGGGACAGTGAGCAATGCCCTGGAGCACTGGTGCATTTAGCTTGTTAACACGCATTATGTATTTTATTTTTATCACAATTGGGAGCATTGTTGGTGCAGAGTATTATGTGTCAGGCTGTTAAATAAAAGGTCAGCAACTTGAACCCATTAGGGAGAAAGGTGGACAATGTCCTCCTATAAAGTCTTACAGCCTCGGAAAGTGGGCAGAGGAGCAGTGAAGAGTTGGAATCGGTTTGACAGCAATGGGTTTTTGCTGTCATCTGAGTGAAAGTTTACAAAGCAAATTTATTTTCCATTTAACAATGTGTACACATTATGCTCTATGACACTGAGTGCAATTTGCAGTGTCACAGCACTCGTCCCACTTCCTCCTGTGTTTCCATTTCCATCCATCATTTTCTAGCCCTTCTTTCTTTAGCCCTGAACAAAGGCTGCCCTTTGCTCTTGTATGTGTTCCTGGCTGGTGCTACTGATCACCTTATAAGCCTGTCGTTTGACTCAAGGTTGATTCACAGGGTGATTTCCGTTCTAGCCAAATGGGTGGCTCAGGGCTGCTGCCTCAATGGTTCCACAAGTTACCTTCAGACCAGTAAGCCTGGTCTTCTTGCTTATTTTGAACTATGTTCCCTGTCTTTCTCTCATTCTATCAGGCTGAGTGTTAATTTTTTAACTCACTCATTTTTATCACTCTCATTTATTAATTTAATGGTTATAAAATCCTAAGAGCTCTCAAGATATGCAATGACACACACAAATTGTGAGCATCCTGGGAGAGTATGTGTCAAAGCATTTTCAATGCCAGCATTTCTTTTTAATCATTTTCTTCAGTGCCTGGTGGTTCACTCTTGATGGCTGTCAGAATAATAGCCAGTGGTGAATATTATCTTTGTTTTTTAAGACTTCTTTTCAGGTGAAGGAAAAACAAGTTAAAAGCAGACCTGAAATAGGTTACCTTCTACTTTTTCCAGCCTGGCCAGGGTCAGTCCTATGGCATTGGGACGATGAGGGCTCCTTGTAGAAAAAACACCAGTCTTCGCTCCATTTAGCCGAGGAGGCTGCACTTTGGCCTTACAGCTCAAACGACCATTTTTGTGAAAAACAAACAAAATCCTAATGGATAGAAATCCAACCAATGAATAAGAAAAGAGCAAAAGCTGTTTTATCATTTACTGGTGAGGGGAAGGGAACTGCCAAAATCAAACAGAATGCTTCTAATATGAAGGCCTGCAATGATATAGTTAAGAAAACATATTCCTTTTTTAAAAACAAACACCCACATTGCATGTGTATATTTACGCTTCTACGTACATTTAAAAGAAAAACTATTTAGCAGGATCACCCTAAACTGTTAAAATAGATGCTTAGGAGGTGGGGAGGGAGAACAAGGAATGAGGAAGGGAGATCAGGAAGAATCTTCATATATTTCAAAATCCACTTAGTACACCAGCAATTATTTTTTTTTTAGTGTACACAATTCAAACAAGATCGTACAAACTAGGTAAGGAACATCCATATTCTTTCTACTCTACCCATGTCTTCAAACTAAAAAGAAAAACAAAGAAAACTATTTTAAAAAGAAACAATTTTAGGTCTTCATCAATAAACTTAAGACAAATTTAGCCTCCTGACTGAAGTGAGGAAAAATGAACAGAGATCAGCTTCCCCGTTAAGAAACAAAAACATGTTCTGACCCTTTAGAATAGAGTAAAACTGACCCAGAGGGATTCTAAGGATGCAAATCTTTACGAAAGCAGACTGCTTATATTTCTTCCACAGAGCAGTTAACAGGTTAGAACTGTTATGGTTTAGTTAGCACTCCTGTACTTTTACAACTGTGCCATAACAGGGTTTTTTAAAATGTGTGTGTGTGTGTGTGTGTGTGTGTGTGTGTGTGTGTGTACACACTGTCAAATTGGATCTGACTGGTACAGGAGACTGCCCCTCCTTCTCCAGCAGAGCATCTGGTGGATTTGAACCACATACCTCTGGGGTTTCAGTGCAGCTTCTTGCTACAAGGCCACCAGAGCTCCCTTGCCATAGCTTTTTATAAAAAAAAATAATATAGCTGCACTGCAATCCCAGAGGTACATGGTTTGAATCCACCAGATGCTCTGCTGGAGAAGGAGGGGCAGTCTCCTCCTGTACCTGTCAGATTCGATTTGATGGTAAACACACAAAAAATAAAAAAATTTTTTTTTAAAAAATCCAGATTTCTAAGGTCTCGCTGGCATTTTAGAAAGAATAAACTTAAGACTTCATGGGTCTAGAGCAGGAGTGTGCAAACTTTTTATGCAAATGGTCAAACTAACTATTTTTGGCTTTCGGGACCAACCAATCTCTGCTATAACTAACTCTTCTGATCAAAGTACAAAAGCAGCCATAGTTGATATACAAAGAAGATGGCGTAACTGTGTTCCAAGGACAATGGGCCAGATTTGGTCTGCAGGCCACAGATCGGAGCCCTGGCCCAGAGGACAGAATAATGATCCACAGGAAGAGATGAGAAGGAAACAGATTTCAGCGCGACAGAGCATTCATCACAATTGGAACCAACTGCCAATGGAACATGCAGGTGTCTGAGTGGGTCCTGAGCTTCCCTGAGGGGGTCCAAGTCATGCTGACAAATGCAGGAACAAAATCTAAGAATGTCATGCCATAGATAAGGACGAGCTCTGGGGCTGCCTCCTGTGAACTTTATTTACTCAGTGGCAAGCTGTGGTCCAAATACCATTTTTAACTCTAAAACAACTTACCAGACATGAGAAAACTGATCTAGGCCCATCAAGGAGTGTTCAGGATTATTAAAGATGCTCTTTCTTATCTTCAAACAAGCCCTTGAAAGGCTACAAATGGATGGCTGCCTTGGGGTGCCATTCTTGGCTGAGAAACATGATTCCAAGTAGCCAATTGGCTCTGTCAACAGATTACCTAAGAAATATTGGATAAGAAATTACTAATCACAGCATGAACCAAAGGATCTTGAATGTACTTATTTCATTGCTTTTATATCTATAAGGTGCTATATACTGCTCTAAAAATTATTTTTATGCTATTAATAAAGATATATAAATAGCCTTATCATTACAGACACATAGTAATGTCCTTTTCAGCAATCTCATGGAAAAGGCACTTGTTTAAGAAAGGGAGCTCTGGTGGCCTAGTGATAAGGCATGCAATGCCAACCCAAAGGCACGTGGTTCAAATCCACCAACAGCTTCTTGAGAGAAAGATGAGCAAGCAATCTCTTCCTGTGCAACTTTACAGCCTTGGAAAAAATCACTTGAAGGTTAGCTATGAGTTGGTTCCATTTGACAGCAATGAGTTTGAATTTTTTTTTCCATTTAAGATGCATGTTTTAACTGACGTTAAAAACCAAATCAAACAAACAAAAAAAAATCCACCCCAAAAAACAAGGCCAGACAAGAATGTTATATAATCTGTATAATATTCTCCCATTCTTGATGGATCACTAAAATATAGCAAAAGATTGTCATCTATACTAATTTTAAAGTTGTCCAGTTAAACCATTATTTGTTATCCTTTGAATAGGTTAACCTCTTCCTATTTGGAGTTTCTTCTCTGAAACATTCATATATTATAAAGGGAACATTCATAGTTTATTTGGGAAACATTCATATTTTATACAGGATGTACAAATTTGAAGATGAGACCATAAAAAAACACACAAATATAGCCGCAACACTATCCTAGCTGCATTGTGGTGATTATGTTATTTAGTCAGTTTGAATTTTTTCATTAACTCACTGACAGGATTTTTGGTATTATGACTCTTACAGACCTGGTGGCATAATGTGTTAAGCAATGCAAACTTCCACCCAAGAAAGATGAGGCTGTTCGCTCATACAAAGATTTACAGCTACTGAAACCCTACCAAAGCTGTTCAGTTCTACTCTGTTACTTAGGGAGCTCTGGCAACCTAACGATAAGAAGCTGTGTTACAATCCCAAAGGCGCACATGGCTCGAATCCACCAGCTGCTCTGCGAGAGAAGGATAGACAATCTCCCTTGTGCAATTTACTGTCTCTAAAAATCGGCAGACTCAAATGGCACAAAACAACAGGACACTCTGGCGGCTTAGTGGTAAGGAGTTGCACTATCAACTCAAAGGTACGCATTTCAAATTCACCAGCCACTCTGAGGGAGAAAGATGGGCAATCTCCTCCGATGCAATCTCCTGCCTCTGAAAACTCTCAGAAGGGTCAGCTATGCGTTATGAGGGTTTCTATGAGTTGGAATCAGCTGCACAGCAGCAAATAACATAGGTAGAATAGGTGCTACACTTGTAACTTTGAATAAAGTGATAGGTAAACACACATACATACAGACACAAAAAGGCAGATACCAAGATAGCAACAGAGACTTTTACTGAGTAATGGCAAGTTGTCTTTATTTACTTCCTCTAAAATGAAAATTTTAAAAATTAACATACTGGTCTCTATCCCCACCACATTACTATTACACATAGTCGTTCTCTAGTTGATTCAGATTCACGGGATGAGAAAACAGAATTATCTAAGGTTTTCAAGGCCTTGACCTTTTCAAAATCAGTCTGAGGTTTTTCTAACAATCAGCATCTCAACGAGAAGTGGAGCTAGTAACTGTTTGTCACCCAGGGGCACACCTCCCCCTCCATATGCTGCAGATGTTGTAGGCTCCTAGTAATCCGATAGGACAAAGCAGAACTGCTCCACAGGGTTTACAAGATTGTAAATCTTATGAAAGCAGACTGCCTCCTCTTTCTCCTGGATAGTCGCTGATGGGTTAGCAACAGAACACTTAACAATCACACACCCAGGACTCCTCCTCCTTTATAGTTATTTAGACGTAGAGAATCTCACGCTCTGTATCTAGCTTGAAACTTATTTCCTACCTCAAAACTCTCCCTTTCTCCCCTTATTTCCTTCTGTAAAAGATGCTTCGCTTATGAAATTTAGTACTGAATATCCTGTGGACTGCCAAAAGCACGAGCCAGATAGGTCTTGGAAAAGGTACAGCCAGAGTGCTCCTTGGAGGCAAGGATGGTGAAGTTCTGATATCATACTTTGGACATGTAGCTAGGGGAGACTATTCGTTGGAAAGGGACTCCTGATTGGAAAGAGGGAGGGTCAGTGAAGGAGAGGAAGGTTCCCAATGAAGATGGATACATGGACTCTAGTGTGTCAGAGATGATGAGGAAGGCACAAGATAGGGCTTGGTTCAGGATGGCTGTTCACAGCATCAGAGTCACACTCAATGAGGACACCTAACAAAGTCATAGCAAGGTACAGGGTTCACCCAAAGGCTGAGAGTCTCAGGTGCTCTGAATCCACCAGTGTCTCTTAGGAAGTAAGATGGGCAATCTCCTCCCACCACCATTTATAGCCTTGGAAGTCTAATGAGGGGCTACTGTGAGTCAGAAGCCACTTAACAGGGCACTGAGTTTTGCGTTTTCCTTAAAATTGCACAAGGCAAGCTCCTATTTCTCCTCTAGGAGGCAAACCCCACCGCTGCTGAACGATTCTGACTCAGAGACCCTGTCTTGAGGACTGGGACCAAACTCCTCAATGTCTCCTGACATCCTGCTATTTGCATCAAGGTCATAAACTTGTAACTTCTAGTGTTTGCTAGCATCGGATAAAATTCTGGTTTCAATGGAAACTTGACTATCTCTGTCATGCTCAGGCGCACTGGGTTAGTTACTGTGTCAACCTAGAGATGTAAGAGATGTGAGGATGGTGCAGATTAGGGCATGGTTCACACCTGTTGTTCTTAGAGTCGCTACTAGTCCACTAGATAGCACCTAACAACAAACGGTAACCTACGCCCAGAGCAAAGCAGGCCAACCAAATAAGTTTCTAAAATAAGCTCAAAAGCTCTACTAGTAACCAAGAATTAACCCTTGCCCATAATTACAGACTTAGCTGAAATTCACTCAGACACAGGACCCACTGGGCACGCACCCAATTACCGTAATCCCTCCCCTATGGGCCAGTGCAGAAGCCCTACTTCTTTCCACAAATAATCTTGATGTTCTTTTCCTGCTAGTAAATTGTGTGCTATAGAGTCAGAATCAACTAATAGTTGACCTTCTAGCGGGATTTCATAGGCTGTTAACCACATGGGAGGAGACTGCCATGCTTCTCCGCGGAACAGCTGGTGGATTCAAATCTCATGCCTTTGAGATTGCAACGCAGCTTCTTACCCAATAGGCTACCGGAGACCCCTGATAAACTGAAATTCCACCTCCTCAGAGTTTTAGAAAATTCTGCCAACTGTTTGAAGTAGCATGTACCCCCAGCAGAAATGCTCCATGTCTTTCCCTTTGCAAAGGTTATGTCTCTTGCTATGCAAAGGCTATGTCTTGCTTACATTAAATGCTTTTTGTCATCTTTTCTAGTGGGAGAAAGAGCCTGTCTTGGAAAGCAACTGCCTCGCTACAGTCTGACTGCAGTATCGCCCCACAGGATTTCCAAGGCTGTAATCCTTCTCCAAAGGAGCTGCAGGTGAGTTTAAAGGGCCAACGTTTCCGTTACTAGCTAAGTGCTCTAACTACCGCACCAAAGGGCTCCCTCCATAGGAGTCAGAACTCCCTCAGAGGAAGACGATTCAACACTACGAGCACACAGGTGGTGCACGTAACTCCACTCGCCACAAAAGCATCACTCACGTGGCTGAGTCATCACGTGACGTCTGGCGGCACAATTACTAACGCACATAGATGTAAGCTCTCGCTGTTTGCGTCCCTCTGTGCAATAAAGTCGGCTTCTTGAGTCTGGGTTACTTTTGTGTTCAGAACGGCCAGGGTCTTGGAAGTTACCTGTCTCCAGAGCCGGCTTCACACACCCGCACGGGGTCGCTGTAGAGTTAGGCTCTGCGTCCTCCCTGCCGCGCATGGATACCGCTCCCGCCATTGTCCTGCGAAGCACCAGGACTTCCGCTTCCGCTCCCGGTCTAGGCGCCTGCGCAGTCGTGCTTCTTGCAGTACGGCGTGCACTCTATCGGTCGGGAGCTTTTTGGGGCTCGGGTTAGCGCGCTTTGATGGTACTTCAATGTCAAGAAGGCAGATTCTCACCACTGGGCCAATTGGCAGCATCAG
>NW_006399802.1:3844496-3851873 GCF_000299155.1 Elephantulus edwardii
TTCCTTGTTTTTCAATGCAGCGTAGTATTCCATTGTGTGACTATACTACGGCTTCTCTATCCATTCGTTTGTTGATGGACATTTAGGTTGTTTCCAACTCCTTGCTGTTGTGAACAAAGCCACAATAAACATGGGTGTGTATAAGATGTCTCTTTTAATTAAGTATTAATTGTAAATAAACCATTGGAAGCAATCTACATACCAAGCACATATCCTCTTTTTTTTATTTGTTTTTAAACAAGTACATACTCTTTTAGTAAGACACCTCACTGACAATCAATGACATATCAGAACTGATTTACAACTGAGTTGTTAGGTACCATCGAGTCAAGTACAACTCATAGCGACCTTGTGAACAGCAAATCTGAACATTGTCCTATCCTGTGCCATCCTCTCAGTCTCCAACACCCTCAAGCCCATTCCCAGTCATTGTGTCAATCCATCTCATTGAGGGTCTGTCTTACCCTTCGCCATCCTTCCACCTTTCCAAGCAATTATGTCCCTTTCCAAGGAATAACCTCTCCTAGCAACATGCCTAGCGTATTTGAGACAGAGCTTCATGATCTTTGCCTTCGAGGAACACTATGGCTGTACCTTCTCCAAGATTTACCTGTTCTTTTGGCAGCCCATGGGATATTCAGCATTCTTCTTCAAAAACACAATTCAAAGGCATCAATTCTTATGTCATGCTTAGTCATTGTTCAGCTCTCACAGGCATAGCAAGTGATTGAAAAGACCAGGTCTGGATCAGATACACCTTAGTCCTCAAACTGACATCATTGCCCCTCTATAATTTTTTGCTAGATCCCTACCAGCAGAATTTCCCAGTGCAATTATGTCTCCTGATCTCTTGACTGCTAGTACCACGTGTATTGATTGTGGATCCAAATAAGATGAAGTCATTGACAGTTCCAATCATTTCTCCAGTTATGGTGATGTTGCCTATTGGTACAATAGCTACGATTTTCTTGATGTTGAGATGCAATCCATATCGAAGCAGCAATCTTTGATCTTCTGCAGCAAGTGCTTCAAATCCTCCCTACTTTAAGCAGCAAGCAAGGTTTTATCATCTGCACGTGGAAGGTTATTGATGAGTCTTCCTCCAATCCTAACGCCACATTCTTTATAGAATCCAGCTTCTCGAACAATCTTCTCAGCATACAGATTAAGTTGGTATGGAGAAAGGACACAATCCTGACTCACACCTTTCCTAATTTTTAAAACCATATAGTGTTCACTTGCTCTGTTCACACAACAGCCTCTTGGTCTAGGCAGATCATAACAAATTACAATTAACATTGAGAAGAATGGGAATTCCAGAATGCTTCCACTTAGAAGGCCGTAAATCCCTCAGGAACAGATTGCCCATCTCCCACTGAGGAGCAGTTGGTAGATTCAAACCTCTTGGTTTTGAGTTGGCAACACAACCCCCTTATCAGCTAGTTCACCAGAGTTCCTGTGTATATGTAGTAGACACGTAGAGGGGAAAAAACAACAACACTGGCTGCTTGGGAATATTAAAAATTCTCTGGATGTTCAAAGTATTAAAAAAAACACATCCTGCAGGGAAGTGGCTTTGGCTTACAGTGACTCTCCACAGGTTTCTGTGACTATAAACCTTAATGAGAGGAGTTGCTGCTTCTCCAACAGAACAACTGGTAGATTTGAACTACTGGCCCCTTGGTTATGGAACCCATTAGCCACCAAGTAGGAATATACAAATGATGTTTTCTGCCAGTTTTCTATAAGAAAAAAATTGTAGGGTCATTAGGAGTGGCAACAAGTTTTGGGTTAATGATAACATGGTGCGTGGGAGCTGTGCTGCTAACCTAAGGCAGAACCACTCTGGTCTGAATTTACCAGCAGCCCCGAGGGAGGAAGATGGGCAGTCACCTCCCAGGTGACTTACAGCCTCAGAAAACCAATGGAGGGTCAGCTAGACTCCATGGCAATGAGCGAGAAAATAAGGAGTAGTGGGAACCAAGATTGTGGTTATTAACAAACAAGCAAAACCTTTCAATTTTTACATATGTTCTCATGCAGCTGTTGAGCTATTTCTCTCTTTTTAGGAGGAATGTTCAGTGCAGTTGGAGAAAAAAACCTTGAGAACCATAGGGCTATATAAACCAAAACTGCAACCACTGCCCTCCAGGCGGTTCGAGCTGCTGGCGACCCTCCATCACTTTTTCAGGCTGTAAATATTTATGAGTGACTCGTCTTTCTCCTGCAGAGCTGCTGGCTTCCTTCCACCCATCTCTTGGTTAGGACCGAAGAGTGAAATAGCTGCACTTGCCACTAGATGGTGGTCTTGCGGAACGTGATACCCACTGTATCGTCCAACTCAAGCTGCGAGTTTCCAACACTGAATCTTTAAGGGAGGAGACTGCCCATCATTCTCCCAGAGTATTTGGTAGATTTGAACCATCGGACTTTAACTAAGGCACAAGGAGTGAAAGTGATATTCTTAATTTGTAGGAAAATTAGTGTTATGAAAGATGAGCTGGTATTTATTTACATAGCTTTATTTTTTAATAAAATTTTTCATTTTGTCATTTTACAAATCTTGTGTATTTTGTTTGGCAGTGTAACTCCTTATCACCAAGTCACCAGTTATTGCTTTTGCTATGTACCTTTGAGTCAGAACTAGCCCATAGCTGAAGCAGCTTTTCAGAGTCAGTAAATTGTGCAGAAGGATATTACTTATTTTTCTGCCGTGGATCAGCTGGTGGATTTGAACCATGGACCTTTGTGTTGGCAGCACAATTCCTTGCCACTAAACTACCAGGGTTCCTAAATTATAATTTATGGTAATATTATAATATTAAGGTAAGTCACCAAAGCTCCCTGAAAATATAAGAAGCACTACATCTTAACTGCCTTTAACCCTGCCTTATGAAATTCATAGAAGTTAGAATTTATATCATGAGGGAATAATTTCATTATACATAGCCATGCCAAGTTGACAAATATTTCTTGGGGAGACAAAATTCAATTTACAAAAATTAATTAACCAAACTACAGAATTTACTCAGACCTCACTAGATTTTCCACTGATGTTCTTTTATGTCTCTATGGATTTAATGTTTTTTGTAGCTAGCTATATGCCATTGAGTCGAAACCTCTCAAGCAAGTTTTCAGAGGCAGTAAATCACCCAGGAGGAGATTGTCCATCTTTCTCCTGCAGAGCAGCTAGTGGATTTGAACCAAATGCCTTTGCAATTGCAGCACAACTTCTTACTACTAGGCCACCAGTTGTGTACCTTCAAGTTGGAACCAACTCATAGCTGACCCTACAGCAAGTTTTCAAAGGCAGTTTAATTGCAAGGGAGGAGATTATTCATCCTTCTCTGGAGCAGCTGATAGACTAGAACCACATTCCTTTGGGATGATAACATAGCTCCTTTACCCATAGGCCACCAGAGCTCCAATGCATTGGAGGCAGGATTAAAGGCGGTTATGTAACTATGTATTGATTCCTCATGATATGATCTGAGATAGGATCAACCAGTTACAAAGAGATTAGGTTGGGATGCCAACAATCTTAATTAGGTCACTGCTTGATCTGATGATGAAAGGGGGATTTACTGAGGCATGGCATGTGCCACCTTTGTCTCTTGGGAGACAAAAGAAGAGAGGAAATGAACACAGAAGGGCATCCCAGTCCCACCAAGAAAGAAGAGCATATGTCCTTTGGGCCAAGATTCCTGTGTCCCACACAGCTAGAGATCTCCAAGGAATGCTGGGCTTACAGATGCTAAAGGACCTTCTTTCAGAACCAATAGAGAGAACAGCTTTCCCTAGAGCTGCCCCCTAAATTGGGACTTTAGCCTCTTAAACTGTGAGGGAATACATTTCCATTGGTTAAAGTCACCCAGCTGTGGTATCTCTGTTATATTAACACTAGAGAACTAAGACATTAGTCTAACAATCCTAACTTCTTAGTTTTGACAAATAAATCATGGTTATGCTAAGGTGTGAACACTATACTAAGTAGGGTGAACCTTTACTATCTTAGTATCTCTGCATCTTCTATATCTATAGCTTAAAGGTCATTTCAAGCAAAAAATAATTTAAAAAATAAATGTATACCTGACCTGACCCTAGACAGAATCAGAATCCCTGGGGGAAGGGTTTGGGCTTCTGCATTTCCAAACTCTTCCCAAATGTTTCTGTTGCACCAGGAAGGTTGCAAGCCAGTATGGTTCACCAGGGATGTCTCGGAGCACTGGGACCCTGATTGTTTTTCACTGAAGCCTAGTCCCTTGCACTCTGCCAGTAAGAAGGGTTCAAGCAATTAAACCCTTGCTAAGTCAACCCTCATTCGCAAAAGTCTCCTTTATTTTGACTTCTCTTTAATAACAAAATGAGAAATGGAAGGAAGAAAACCCCACCCTTTATCCTAACAATGTCAGGAGGACTTTCAGACATCTCCCTAGTTAGAGTGCTTGCTCTCTCTGAGCCCAAACTCAAACTCACTGCTGTTGAGCCCATCCCAACTCATAGCATCGCTCCAGCTGGTTTCTGAGGGCGGGAGGCTTAACAGGAAGAGCATTCCCATCTATCCCACAAAGAGCTGCTGGTGGACTCAAACCACCAGAGATGCCCATCCTCCTGGTTGGCAGCACAATTCACTACACATTATGCCGCCAGAGTGGCCTTAGCCTCAATCCATCCTGACCGTTTGCTCAGGGTCACTTCGATGCACTTCTGAACACACCTGGAACTCGCCTCTCTCTGTGACACATGCTAGTCCTCACCTACATTGATCTTCTCCATATTTCAAAACTACACCTTTCAGGTCACTTTCGTAAACATCGAACATTCTCTTTATTCTTTCTATTTTTCAAAGAGTGCTATTTACTATGATCCCTTGAAATGAGTTCTTTTCCATTTTATCCACCTACGAGACTAGACTAAATACTTAGTGTTTCAGGGACTGTGGTCATCAACCTCCTGTCCTTAGTAGTGCTTAATTATTGGTGTCATTCACACAGTTAAACTTATAATAATGATTTAATGGAAATTTTGTACAAATATTTTAAAATAATAAAAATGCAAATACAAAAAGTACACCCATCAGTTTAAAATTCAAATACAAAAGTAAACTACACGCATCACTTTATCAAAGATAACATTTAGGTGAACTAAAAGAACCAGAAGAACATTTTGATGCTATTGCCACATTAATAATTGAACAAAATTTACAAGAGAAATATACACTTCCCCAAAATTGCAAATGTTCAGAATTACTTATCTGCCCTTAAACATTTCTGCTTAAAGAAATGTTTGTCTTTAGGGAAGAAAAGTTAACTATTCAACCTTTCCCTTCCCATTCTTTCTACCTCTTCTCACTAATAGCACTACACACACACACACACACACACACACACACAGAGAGCCTAGAAAGATACTGTCTATGTAACACAGCCTTTTAAATATTAGTTCTTTCAGAAATGGTCTGTAAATAGAAGAAAGGCTAAGTTCAAACATTAATGACTATGGAAAGATGTATTCCACCGAACAATGATAATAGTGGTTGAGCATTGTTAAACTAAAGTGTAGGTATAGATGTCATTTTCAGCATTTTCCTCTTGAGGACGAATCAGATTTGCTGGTTTTTCTGGTTCTTCTCCTTTGAGTTTCTTATTCATTTCTGTAATAACAAGTAAAATTTTAAAAACAGGTTTGATAAATTGTCTTGGGAATTGACTGTTCACTTATTGAAAAATAAAAACCCTATCTCATACCATATATAAATTTTAGTTACATTAAGTGGACTAAAAGCGATGTTACCAAGACAAAGGTGGGTGACTCTAATCCGCAGCCCTAAGGCCTGTTTTTCATTGTTTTTGTTCAAACAGTCTTCTAGGTCGTATAGCCCTCGTGTGTCCACTTGCCATACAGAGGTAAGCTGAACTGTGAAGCTGAACACTGACGTGTCAAATGCATTAATGGTTACCCATGGTGGACAGTGTTTGGTGGCTCTCTCCGGTTGAAACAAGCTTGGAAGCAGGAGTGGCATCCACTTCCGTAAATAGCTTGCCTCTGGAAACCCTATAAACCTGGAGAAAGGATGAAAGTCACACACGCAAGTGTCGAGGGCTTTCATTCATAAGGTCGCTGTGAGTCGCCTACAACTCAATGGCACTTAACAACAACAATGACATAATTACGTATAGAATAGTTTTATATGCCTAGGATTATACAGGTGTTTCTAATCATAGCCACAGAGACCAGACATCAAAAAAGAAAGACTGATGTTTGACTAGTTAAAAATTAAAATTCTGTATGGCAAAAGCACAATAACAGAGCTAAACAACAATTGGGAAAAACATCACACTCTACATGTAAATAAAGGTTTAAGAACTGTACTATCTAAAGGAATTTTAAGTCCATGATAAAGAGGCAAAAATCTCAAAATGAAAAATGGGATAAGGATTTTTAACAGGTAATTCGTACACACAAACAAAATTCATATTTGCAATAATCACAAAATGATGTCTAGTGGTATTACTGATCAAAGGGGGAATTAAAACAATGATGTTTCACTTGAAAAAACAAACCAGCAGACTTAAAAATTCTTCTAAATGTAGTAACAGACAATGCTGGCAAGCATGTGTGGAAAAGGCACTTTTATCAAATCTTGGTTTGTTGGAAATTGTTACATTTCTGGAGGCTTGTTGGCTAAGTAAATCCAGTCTTTAAATATTAGTAGGCTTTGACCCAGCAATTCCACTTTTATCTTTTTTTTTAAATTTGTGTGTGTGTGTGTGTGTGTGTGTGTGTGTGTGTGTGTGCTGTCAAATGAGATTTGACTGGTACAGGAAGAAATTGTCTCTCCTTCTCCAGCAGAGCATCTGGTGGACCAGCAATTCCACCTTTAAGGACATGTTATTGTTATTTGAATCTAGATGGATCTTGGCTGAAAGCGAAGAGTACCAAGCAGAGAAATATCTATCTGTGCTTCATTTACTATACAAAAGCATCTGACTGTGTAGATCACAACAAGCTGTGGCTAACATTAAGAAGAATGGGAATCCCAGAACACTTAATTGTGTTCATGCAAAGTCTATACTTCAACCAGGAGGCAGTCATCAGAACAGAGCAAGGAAACAAGCACTGCATGGTTCAAAATTAGGAAGAGAGTGCATCAGGGATGCATCCTGCCTCCATAGCTTCTCAATCTGTATGTGGAACAGATAATTTAGGAGGCTGAACTTTATGAGGAAGAGTGTAGCATCAGAATTGGAGAAGGACTCATCAACAACCTGCATTATGCAGATCATACAATCTAGATTGCTGAAACTGAGGCGAGCCGGAAGTATTTGCTGCAGAAGGCCAAGGACTGTAGTCTTCAATATGGATTGAAGGTTAACA
>NW_006399802.1:3852318-3887560 GCF_000299155.1 Elephantulus edwardii
AGTGAAACCAAGGTTCTTCTTGGAGGCTAGGACTTGGAAGCACATATGCATCAGAAATCCGAACCATGACTAGAGGTGATAGAAGGAGAATTAATGCCTTTGAGCTATGGTGCTGGAGAAGAGTATTGAATATACCATGGACTGCTAGTCCTGGAGAGGGTGAAGGCTGCTCCTTGGAGGCAAGGATTCTGAAGCTTCGTCTGACATACTTTGAACATGTTGCAAGGAGTCCTTGAAAAGGGACATCATGCTTGGGAGGCTGGAGGGATAGTGCAAGAGAGGAAGATCCTTGATGAGATGGATTGATTCAGTGACTGGGGTAATGGAGGTAGGTGTGTCAGAGACAGTGAGATTGGCACAGGACCGAGCAGGGTTTAGGGCTGTTGTACATAGAGTCGTTATGAGTCACAGGTGACTCGAAAGCACATAATAACAACAACAACATACTTTGGGAATGTAGCCAGGAGGGACCAATTTTTGGAGAAGGATATTATTCTTGGAAGGGTGGAGGCACAGCACAGGATAGGAAGACCTTGGATAAGATGGATTGACACGGTAACTGGGGTAATGGGATTAGGTGTGTTGGGAGTCAGTGAGACTGGCTCAAGATAGGGCAGGATTCAGAGCTATTGTACATAAGGTCATCATGAACCATGGGCAACTCGATGGCACATAAAAACCAATAACAACAGTGTAGCTGACCTCCAGCAGGTTTCCAGAGACAAAAAATCACGAGAGAGGAGATTACCCATCTTTCTCCCATGGAGCAGCTGGAGATTTAAACTTCCTGCCTTTGAGTTGACAGTGCAGCTCCTTACCACTGGGCGTCCAGAGCTCTCTTTTAAAGATAATAACCAAAGAAAATGATCCTTTCTGGGGAGCTCTGGTGGCCTAGTGGCAAGGAGCTGCAACTACAATCCCAGAGGCGCACGGTTCGAATCCACCAGATGCTCTGCCGGGGAAGGAGGGGCAATCTCCTCCAGTACCAGTCAGATCTGATTTGACGGTACACGCACACAAAAATTTTAAAAAAAAGAAAAGAAAAGAAAATTATCCTTTCTAAGAAACTTAACCTTTCAGTTTCTCATATATAAGTGGATATTATTACTCCAATATAATTGTTAATACTGAACAAAATAATTCACATAAAATAGTTAATATAGCGTCTGGCACATGTTGCTGTTATTGTGCCATCGAGTTGCCTGAGACTCTATTTACAACAGCTACACCCTGCTCTATCCTGTGCCAATCTCACTGTCTCCAACACACCTAACTCCATTACCCCAGTCACTGAATCAATCCACCTCATTGAGGGTCTTCCTCTCTTGTTCTGTCCCTCCATCCTCATGTTACCCCTCTCCAAGGACTGAGTCCTTGTTTTAACACGTCCAAAGTATGTCAGACGAAGCTTCAGAATCCTTGTCTCCAAGGAGCAGCCTGGTTTCACCCTCTCCAGGATGAATCTGTTTCTTCTCTTAGCAATCCATGGTATATTCAATATTCTTCTTGTTAAAATAAATGTTGACTAAAATATTACTTTTAATAATAGTCTTTAAACATTATTGTGAAAGTTTAAAAAATTAATAATGGAAATAAGCTGCCACCTGGATTTCTTTAGAAAACAGTTCCATGGGCAAAATTGTGATCTGATAGATGAGCCTGTTTCTCATCCACCTACAATATTATTCAAAGAGAATCAATACTCTCAAATTTGTCAAGATGAAAAGTTGCGTGATTTTTCAAAAGTCAGTGATTGCTCAAAGAAAGGCAGGAGAAAGAAGCTTTCCAGCAATAAATATTTGGCTAAAAAGGAATTTGGTAAACCTGATAAATCTGAAAGGAATGGAAGTCCCTGGCAACTGGACCTTTTTTTATAATTGGATCTTCTGGCAATGAGTGGAGTTTGAGTTGTATCTCCCTTGGCTTTATACAATGAATGTACTCACCTTTCCTTTATCAGCAATATTACATTTTCCGGGGGTGGGGGAAATGGCATTCACCAAGCTTTTTGTTAATCTAGACTTAGATGTCCTGTAAAGTGTTTTGCATGTAATTCATCCTATAATGGGTTTACTTCCCTTACTGACTACAGTTTCTCAAAATGTATAGTATGTACAGGCACCTACTCTACGTGTTTGCATTTTTAATTAGTTTCCCTTTTTGTGTGTGTGTATGTTTTTCACTAGTTTATTTTCAAAATTCTAATGAAAATTCGAACAAATTCTTTCCATTTCCCTCACCCCCCACCCATCAAATTGTACAACCCAATGATTAATCCCCTCTTTCCCCTGCACATCCACATCCCTCTGCCTCCAGCCTCTCCCATCCCTCCTGGATCCTTGTACTCATTCTACAATAATGGTCTTATACAATATTTATCTTTGTGGGACCAAGTTAGTTCACTCAGCATAATGCTCTTCAGTCCCTCCCAAGTTAGGCAGTAATTTACAAAGTTATTGCTCCTGCATGCTGCATAGTATTCCATGTCAATTATTTTCTTTTAAGCTTTTGGAAAAGTAGCCAGACAGGTATTGGCTGAAGGAAAAGCATTTTTCATTTAAATCTAGCCCAATCACTGGAGAGAACCCGAGGTTGTCAAGTAAGATTGAAAATCCCTCTGGTGGGGATCCCACCACTAGTTAGGGCTGTGACTCCAAATGGGAAATATCAGTAAGTGGTGTTGGCTCTTGTTGTCTCGTTTCCAATAAACAGTCCTTACCTTGAGGGAAAGTAGAAGCATCCTGAGTCTCCTCCTGGTGTACTATGTGTACCGTGGGGTTCTGGCCGGCAGGAACGCCTGTTTCTTCATATGCTTCTGGAATGCATTCTTTGGGCACATCTCTATCTGTATATGGCTTAGTACGGAGGTCTTCCGGCTCAGATGTTTCTTGATATATTTCAGGTGAATTTTCCTCAGATCTAGGCATTTCTCGGTATGCTTCAGACAAAGATTCGTCAGGCTCAATTTCCTCCTGGTTTGTGCCAGAAGAATAGTCTTCAAGCTCAGGAGTCTCTTTGTATATTTCAGGAGAATATTCTTGAGTCTCAGCTGTTTCTTGAAGGGTTTTAGGAGAAGGGGATTTAGGTACAGTCATTTCTTCATACGTTTTGTGGGAGAAGGATTCAGATTCAGTTGTTTCTTGGTCTGTTTTGGTAGACAGGTCTTTGGGCACAACTGTATCTGGCATTTTCAGAAAGACACTTTCCATCTCAGCTGTTCCTCTGTCTAGTTCAGAATTCCACTCCTCAGCTGGTTTTTGGTCTGTTTCAAGAGGGTCATCTTCAGGCACTTCTGGTTCAGGGTATAGCCCAGGAGGGCAGCCTTCCAGGTCATCTGTATCCTCCGATGTTGTAGAAGCAAGGGCTGCAGGTACAGCACTCCCTTTGCACATTTTTGGAGAGAGGTCTTCCGGTACGGCCATATCTTGGTCCATTCTAGGAGGATGCTCTTGGAACTCAGCTATTTCTTGGCACATTTCAGGTTCAGCAATATCTTGGTACATTCTGGAAGGACAGTCTTCAAGTACAGCTGTCTCTTGGCACGTCTCAGGAGAGAGGACTTCAGGTTCGGCCATATCTTGGCCCATCCTAGGACACTCTTGAAGCACAGGTGTTTCTTGGCATGTTTCATGTTCGGCAACATCTGGGAACATTCTGGAAGGACAGTCTTCAAGTACAACTGTCTCTTGGCACGTCTCAGAAGAGAGGACCTCAGGTTCAGCCATATCTAGGCCTGTTTCGGAAAGGTGGTTTTGTGCCCCTGTTTCTTGGGACTCAGAACAATTTTCCTGATAAACAAGACTTTCTTGACCTCTTTCAGAAAAGTCTTCATCAGCTCCTGCGCCTTCTTCAGAGGCTCCGGGAAGGCAGGCGTCCCTGGCACTCCCACAGGGCTCAGGTTCTTGCTCTGTAGGTTCTCGCTCTGTACGTTCCCACACTTCCTCCACCGTTTTCTTTCCTTTTCGTGGTCGAGGCTCCACTTTCAGCTTGGTGGCTTGTTGCCTCCTTCTTCCACTTTCATTTCCTTTTTCCATTCTCTGCCGCTTACTTCTTTTGTGTTCCCTGTGGAGAGATCAGAGTCAGTGTCAGCAACAGGGCTACACAATTCAAACAGATGCTCGCTAGTAACATATCCAGGCCTTCCTGCTGTGTGGCCTTGTGTGTGTTACTTCACCTTTTCAGGTTCAAACTCCTTGATCATAAAATAAAAGGATAAACGGTGGCAGATGTTGTCAGTGGCCAGGAGAAGACATTGCCCTCTGGGATTTAGGGGTTCTGAGGCTTGACTCACCAGGAAACTTCTGGCGTATGAGTGTATGTATGTGTATATGTGACAGAGAAGTAACATGAAAGCTTGGTTATGAAAAATGATCACTCTTGTTATAAATAGATTAGCATTCTATGGGAAAGGAACCCTGGTGGCAGATGTTTGGGTTGTGTTGTGCTGGTGTGCTAATCGAAAGGTTGGCTGTTTGAACCCACGGAAAGAAACCCTGGTGGCAGATGTTTGGGTTGTGTTGTGCTGGTGTGCTAATCGAAAGGTTGGCTGTTTGAACCCACCAGCCACTGCACAAGACAGAAATGAGGCAGTCTCCTGTTAATGATTTACAGCCATGGAAACCCAGTTCAGGTTTGCCGTGAGCCGAAATGGACTGGACAGCAGTGGGTGAGATGCAGACAGAGAGTTAAGGGCCCGTGAGTTTGTGCTAATGGGGAAGCAACAGTTTTGAAAAGGAGAGGGAGAATGATTGTGTAACTTGAAGAACATTACTGAATTGGACATGCATCATCTGTGTTGCTGAGTTCGCAGTTGTTCTGCTGTGTGTATTTTCAACAACAATAAATACACAAGTTATGTTTTTTTTAAAAAATAGGTTGTTGTTATTGCGTGACTTCGAGTCAGAACCAACCCATTGTTGACCCTCCAGCAGGTTTTCAGAGGCAGTAGATCATACTGGAGCAGATTTCCTTCTTCCACGGAGCAGCTGGTAGATTGAAACCTTTGGGATTGCAGTGCAGCTCCTTGTCACTAGGCAACCAGAGCTCCTAGGCTGGCACTCTGCTTTATACACTAGTCTCTTTCTGTTTCGTCTGTGTAAGTTAGCCCATTGAGCCCTGGGTAAACTGATACACAGCTGGGTTTGCAGCTCCACAAAGCTGCAGACCCACCCAGGCATGACTCCTGTTCGTGCAGTGGATGATGTGTACAGTTTGCTTGTCTTTTGCAGTGTCTCACAGGAAGAATGCTGATGAGCTCTAGTACACAGCAAGCACCGTGTGCCGTAAGCTGTGTCAGAAGCTGCACACACTGTTTTAAGGTTATAAAGTCTGCATAAGGGCACGAGCAGCCATATTATACCTACTGCTAATTAATGGCTGGGTTAAATATCTAAAAGATTAAAGACTATGCATGGAAATTATAGCCAGTGAAGATTGTTAGGCACAGCAGATATAACCAGAATACAGATGGCCAATACAGATGGGCTAGAAGGGAGAAAAAGATGCTATAAATAAGCATTTCATCGTTTTTCTAAGCCTATTGACATTCTGCTCCATGCGACCTGCTCTGCAGAGCCTTCTTCACGGGACCACCTGCTGCAGTGCTTTCTGCTCAGAGCTCCTGGAGCCTTTACTGTGCGGAGCCTGCCTTAGACCCTCATCTCAGAGGAGACCTCATTTCCTTTCGTAAACTTGATGTTCCCTGGAGAGAAAACCAGTCTCTTCAAAAACCCTTATAGTACTCATAGAGTCTTATACATTTTTCAAAAAGTATATCCTAGTATATTCTACTTTTCTCTGTGTTTAAAAATATCCATGATGGATAAGGTTTTCATTTTTAAAATGATCATTCCACCAAAACCAGTCTGTGGCCAGTATCAAATATATGTATATATGATACTTAGACATCTAATTAATGCCTTTGAGTTGTGGTGCTGGAGAAGAATCTTGAACATACCATGGACTTTCAAGAGAACAAACAAGTCTGTCTTAGAGAGAGTGAAACCAAGCTGCTCCTTAGAAGCAAAGATTTTGAAGTTCTGTCTCACATATTTGGGCATGTGGCTAAGACGGACCAGTCCTTAGAGAGGGACATCATGCTTGGAAGCGTGGAGGGACAAAGCAGGAGAGAAAGACCCTGAATGAGATGGATTGACACAGTAACTGGGGTAATGGCGGTAGGTGTATGGGAGACAGTAAGACTGGCTCAGAGTAGAGCAGAGTTCAATCAGAGAACATAGGGTCTCTATGAGAGTTCCAGGTGACTCGATGACAGATAACAATAACAAGAACATATATCAGATAGGGAGCTCTGGTAGCCTAGTGATTAAGGTGGTGTGCTGCCCACTCAAAGGCAGACTGTTGGAATACACCAGCTGTTTTGAGAGAGAAAAACTGGCAGTCTCCTCCTGAGTACTTTTCAGTCTCTGAAAACCTGCTGGAGGGTCAGTTATGACTTGATGATGTATAAGAACATATAAATTCCAAATAAATAACATATATTGCATACACACAGGGTCAAGATAAAAATTATATACAGTAAAAAATATTAAAAATCATGTAGAAGAGGCAGTCTAAAGAAGATGGTTATGGGAACTCATTATTTTGAACTATAACTCTAAGCAACCAAGGTAATGAGATTAATAATAACATTCTTATTAATTAAAAATAAACAATGTTGTTTTTAAGTGCCGTTGAGTAAAATACAACCCATAGCGACCCTACGAACTCTGTGATCTGAACCCTGTCTTATCCTGAGCCATCCTCACACCTCCTGACACATTAGAGCCAGAAAGAAACAATAGTATATCCGAATTCTTCAGGACACATTTTTTCCCCTAGGTATTAAATCTTAAATAATTTTCTATGCAGATCTCAATATAAGGGAACCTGAGTAATATAATGTGCATGTCTTTCCTGGTATTTGAGAGATATAAAAATAGCCACATACATGTAATGTCATGAAACCCATTTGTCAAGTAAGCTTTCACTCAATAATAATAAGTTAATATATATCCATGTGGTCTATCTAGACCAATATTTATCGACTCTGTGATTGCAAGCAAGTCTCTTATGACTTAGTTTCCTCATCTTTAAAATGGGGGCTCATCTCACCAAGCTCACATGGTTGTTATAAGAATCATATTTAATAACTTATATGAGTAAGTTCTACAAACAGGAATGGTTCTCTGATATTAAAATAGGAAACACACTATTTCCTCTGTGTCAAGAACTGCTGTAAGTTAATTACCTTTTGCTGTCTCATGTAATTGTTACATCATTTTATAAAGTAGATACTGTTGTTATCTCCCTCTGGCAGATGACAAAACTGAGGCAGAAAGAGGCTAAGGAACGTGGTTAATCAACTAGGAAGTTAGGGAGCCGGGTTTCACATCTATTTACGCTAGCTTTACCAGCTGGGCTTTAACCATTTCACTGTGCTGCCTCTCTCTGGTACTAAGCTATCACTGTGTGTGATAACTTGTCTTTGATGTTGTTGTCACACCATTGAGTCAACACCAACCCATAGCTGACCAACCAATGAGTTTTCGGAGGCTGTAAATTACACAAGAGGAGATTGCCCATCTTTCTCCATGTAGCATCTGTTCTCCCACAAATTCAAAATATATACCTTTGGATCAGCAGTTCAATTCTTTCTACTAGGCCACCAGAGAGTATGTGGTACATAACAGTGTGAAAGAGGCTATGCCCACCCCTCATTTACTGACATGATTGGTTCTAAAGACCAAGGTGTGCAAAAATGGAGGATGACCACATCAGATCACAAAACAGAGGCTGGCTACATCATTGCATAACTTCCTACATCATTGAGAATCACAGCCAGGCCAACCTGACACACAACCTTAACCATCATTGGGGTTTTCTCACCTTCCACCTAAGCATCCATTACTGTTAGACATGTCATTAATGTGCAAAATAGTAGATTATTTTTTTATCATCGTCAGTTTAAAATGTCAGATGATAAAATAGTCAACAAGTGAGGAGTGAGTATTCCGCCTGCAGGAGTATACAAGCGTGCCACCAGTGCAAGAGCAGCCAGGGGCAAAGAGGCTCGCCAAGGCATGCTCCAGGAGGGTGATCATCTCAGCATTGTCCCTGCAGAACCCTGATTCTGTGAGCACCCTGAGCCTCGCACCCTGAGCCTCGCTCAGTCCAGTTCCAGGAGGCTGAGCACATCAGCCAGGTACAAAGAGACTGATGTATAAACCCAAAGCCCAGTGAGAAATACAAACTCACACAGAAGAGAATGCTTTGGCTAGCAAATGAAAGCACTGCTTTTCCATAGGCAAATTTTCCAGGTTGCTTGGTGGGTAGGAGAACTAATTGTATAATTACAGCCACAGAACCCGAATACAGGCTTTTCTCCTATAACATGATGTATTGTGATTTTTAAATTAAAAAGAACTCACTTTCCAGAAAAATAACTGTCTCTGGAGGTAGAGGGGAGAAATAGAGTTGGCACAAAGGCCTCAGAACCTATCTATGCAAGTTTTAAATGGCTAACAAAAATGATCCTTGGTACTAGCAGAGTTCACTTGGATAATCCAAACAGGTAAATGTGACTGAAGGTTGTTTTGAAGGAGACAGGACGAACACACAACACAACAACACAACAGATAGTTTCTGTTGCAAACTGATAGATGTGGCTTGCAGATGCTGAGGTCATGCAAATAAGAGAGTCGTGCTGAGCCAGGGTAGCTGCGGTTAAGCCGGGCACGGGAGGAAGTGCAGCCTGACACTTGCGGGCAGCTGTGTGGGGTGGCCGCTGTGAGCTACTCTGGTGGGGTGGTGCTCTGGATTCGAGCACTCATTTGTTTTCAGTTGTCATAAAACACTGCTCAAAAGGTTCTTGCTTACATATTGCAAGTCAAGGTGACAGCCTTTTCCTTTCCTATAAAATTTTCATTCTACTCTCACTATTATCCAACTTGGTAGGGAAAATCATGAAATAACATTATGGCTGAGTTATACTGATTCCATTCTCCTATTGTGTGAGCTAAAGGAACCCTCATGGCACAGTAGGTAAGGTGTTGCTGCTAACCAAAAGATCAGCAGTTCAAACCTACCAGCTGCCCTGCGAGAGAAAGATGTAGGATTCTGCTTCTGGAAAGATGTACAGCCTTAGAAATCACGTGGGACAGGGTCTACTCTGTCCCGTCGGCTTGCTGAGTAGAAATCTGTTTCCCTGTGATGGGTTTAGAACCATCTGGTGCTGCAGAAACATGTTATAACTGAGCTTTGTGTTGCAGCCTCACAGACAAAATACTTCATCCATAAACCAAAAAGGAAGAAAGAAAATAAACAAAAGCCTGCTGCCACAGGGTCAATTCCAACTCACAGTGACCCTTCATTGTGATTTCTGAGGCTGTGAATTTCAGTGGGAGCAAAAAACTGCCTCCTCTTTCTCCTGAAGAGCAGCTGGTGGATTCAAACTGCTGGCCTTGTGGATGGCAGCCCAACAGTTAACCCTTTATGCCACCAAGACTATCACAGGGCTTAAAGGCAACTCTTGAGAAGAATGCTTAGCCCAGTGGTTTTTGGTGGCAGGTGATTTTGACCCCCAGGGTACATTGAGCCACGCCTTGACTCATTTTTAATTGTGACAACTGGAGGGAGGGGTGCTGCTGGTAGGAGAGGTCAGAGACCTTGCTGAGCCACATGCACAGGCCTCTCCTCCACCACCAGAATGGCCCTGCCCACAGTACTGTTGTTTGCCATCGAGCTGGGATCGACTCATAGCTGAGCCTCCAGCAGATTTTCAGAGACAGTAAATCACAGAGGAGGAGATTACCCATCCTTCTCCCGAGGAGCAGCTGGTAGATTTGAACCGTATGCCTTTGGAATTGCAGCACCATTAGACCCCACAGTATAGAAATCTCAAAATCCAGGTGTAGATGGATACTACAATTCCAGCCCTGCACAATCCCCCTTCTATCGTCAAGCAAACCACTCTGTTCACAGCTGCATTTTAAGATGTGAGTGGATGCTGCCTGATTTATAGTCACCCTATTCTGTGCTCCCTACAAGAGATGACATACAGCTGACTTTGAATGGAGATACAAGGATGCCTCAGATTCTTCTGCTTCTTCATGTACAGATGATGTTTTGTCTTTCTCTATAGAGAGTTTGTCACCCATATGATAAAGATTTCACTAACAGAAGACATAGAGAACTGGTGGAAGGCTTCCTCACTGGTAAGCCCCACGCCTAACAACATGATGTTTAATATGTTTCTATGAGAGAAGCTGAGTCACCAATATGTCTCTGTCATCAGAGGCCAATATATCTCTGTTGTCTGATGCTTTAATTAAAAGTGATCAGGGATAAAATTGTGTTCCCTCTACTAGTGGCCTAGTGGCAAGAAGCTGCCCTGCAATCCAGAAGGCACGTGGTTCATGTCCACCAGCTGCTCTGCAGAAGGATGAACAATCTCCTCCCGTGCAATGAACAGCCTCTGAAAACCTGCTAGAGGGTCAGCATGGGTCAGTTGCAACTCGATGCTGCTCAACAGCAACAACAACTGTTTTACTCTGTGAGCCTTAACCCACCAGAGATTTAGTTTCCCTTCTTAGTAAAATAGGGATTACAGTGCCTGATTCTTGGACTGGTTGGAAACATCATCTGTGAAGTGAGCACTACTTTAAGTAGCACTACTTGGAACACAGCATCGCTCATTTGAGAGTATGTGTTCTCTCCCCACAATGATGTCCAATGATACTGTACCCAAACAGCCAGTGGAAGGTTTCTTTTTCCTGCGCTTCAGCTTTTCTTTTCCTGAGTTGTTCCCGGTTTCGCAAACACCTGGTTCCAATGACTTCTGTAGGACCAAAGTGAGAGACGGTTAGCAGGAAAAGTGATGCTTGATGGAATTTATCAATAAAAAAAGTCTTATTTAAAAAAGAGTCTTATAGTTACAGCAATGAATGAATGGAAATCCAAAATCTCTGTAAATGTTCATTAAAATTATTAATTTTAAAAAACCCAAAAACCAAACTGTGGCTAACTGAAAAAAAAAATGGGAATCCCAGAACACTTGTGAAACCTATACTTGAACCAGGACGCAACTGTCAGAACAGAGCAAAGAAACATTGCATGGTTCAAAATCAGGAAGGATGTATGCCAGGAATGTGTCCTATCTCTATATCTTTTCCATCTATATGCAGAACAGATCATACAGGAGGCTGGGCTGTATGAGGAGGAATATGACATCAGGATTAGAGGAAGATTCATCAACAACCTGCATTTTGCAGATGATATAACCTTCCCTGCTGAAACTGAGGAGGACCTGAAATACTTGCTGCAGAAGGTCAAGGACTTCACCCTTCAATATGGATTGAAGCTCAACATCAAGAAAACAAAGATTCTCACCACTGGGGGTGGGGGGCAGGGAAGAGTCCTATAGAAAGGCAATAGAATCTCCACGTGGTGTCTAAGATTCCCCCCCAGTTGGGGTTTTTTCCCTTCTTTTAATTTTTTCCCCCAGGGGAAAGCACAAATGCAGACCCCCACCAGCACAAACTAAGCAGTTGAATTTCCTACATTTAGGGAAATGGCGGGGGTCAGCACATCCAGAATGCAAAGGATAAGGCCCACCCAGGGAAAGCCTCCTTCATGACAATCTCACCTGCAGGGTAAGTATACCCTCCTGCTTTTGGAAGACAACTCTTCAGAGTGATTGTTTGTAAATGTGTTATCACCCTGTTATGATGTTACATATTGTAACATATTGTACATATTGTACAAATGAAAGAAAAAGAAGTCATCCATGCTCTGCCATTCTTAACTTGCCTTCCTTTTATTCATTTGCATCCAGCCCTTGTATTACGAGAGTTTTAACATCAAGTGGATAGGAAATACACTGCCAAATCCAAGGCAAGCAGTTCAAATCTATAAGCTGCTTCCAGGGAGAAAGATGAATAAGCTCTTCTGTGTGGTTTACAGCCTCTGAAAACCCACTGCAGGTCAGCAGTGAGTCAGTTCTGATTCAACTACAGTGAACAACGATGTTGTTGTTAGGTGCCGTTAAATCGAGTATGATTCATAGCAACCCATGAACAACAGATCTGAACCCTGTCCTGCCTTGTACCATCCTCATTCCTGACACACTAGAGCCCGTTTGTGGCAGTCATCATGTCATCCGCCTGGTTGAGGGTCTTCCTCTCCTTTGCCAATCCTCCACCCTTCCAAGCATCATGTCCCTCTCCAAGCAACAGCCCCTCCTAGCAACATGCCTGAAGTATGTGAGGCAAAGCCTCATCATCCTTGCCTCCAAAGAGCTCTCTGGCTGCATTCTCTCCAAGACACGTTTGTTTGGGATGTTCAGTGCTCTTCTCCAACACCACAACTCAAAGGCATCAATTCTTTTTCAACACAACAACTATATTGTTGTTATATGCCATCCAGTCACCTGCGACTCATTGCAAACCAATGTACAATAGCTCTGAAGCCTGCCCTATGCTGACACACCTCCTCCCACTGCCCCAGTTCCTGTATCAGTCCATCTCATCCAGGGTCTTCTCCTGTGATGTCCTTCTCCAAGGACCTGCCCCTCCTGGCCTTGTGCCCTAATAGCATACCATTATTTTGTATATCTTTAATCTAACATCATATAAAATATTTTCTATTGTACAGTCTTAAACATACTTGCTATTTAATCAAGTCGATATATTATTATTTATCTAATTGCTTGACTTTTTCTTGGGCAATGAATTGTTGTGTAGATCAAATTGTAATATGCATATTTATGCATTCTTTAGCATTGTGTTTGCCCAAATTCTTTAACATACTAAAGTTACTATCATAAAAAAAGTTCTGTTGCCTTATAAATTTGAAGAAATACTGCCAAAGGGGCCCTTTAGAGTAGTGAGAGAAGACCTTCACCCTGAAACCCACAGCGTCCCTTTTCAGCAGGAAGTAGCTAAGAGAATACGCCATCCCCTTTTCCTTATGAATCAGGGTGAAGTCTCTCTCAGGGAGGAGTGATAGGGAATGGCAAAGGACACACTGACAAAGGAGATTAATCAGAACTGGCTTTGACAAGCACTGTGGCAATTGGACAATTAAAACAGACATGGGGGGGAAAGAAGAACGAACTGGGGATGAGGGTGGAGAAAACAGTGCAACAATGAATGAATGAAAACCCAAAATATCTGTAAATGTTCATTAAAACTAATGAAATTTAATTTAAAAAATAAATAAATAAATAAATTTGAGGAAAGTTAATGAGTCTTTGAAGTAGCCTTTTTTTGAGCCTTTACTATGTTAATCTACACTGTCACCCTCAGTAGAGGACAGAGGGTGTAGTCTGACCATGGTACATTTTATACTAAGGACATCACCACCACCAATTGCCACAGAGTTCACAGAGTCATAGCAACCCCATGTGTGCCAGAATAGAATTATGCTCCACGAGATGGTTAATTTCCCCCCCCCAGAAGTTGATCCTCACGTCTTTTTTTCTAAGGTGCCTATGCGGAGACCCTAACTTCTGACTTTGAATGAGCGGCTGAGCCCATCCACTGTTTGCATGACCCAGGGGCTCCTATTCTTATGACAGCGATGGAAAATAATTGCATCTCTATTTTTACCAACCTCTAATTTAAATTACCATTTCCTTCAATTATGAAAGTAGGAACAAACCACAGTGGTTTTACCAGTACCTGAAACTTCTTGATTTTCATATCCCATAGCAGTTGTTGCAAATACCTCGGAATATCATTTATGTTTACCATTAATATAGTTTTAGACCTACAGCTGTATCTCATTGTTTAGCGTATATGCAAACCTTTTATTACCAGATCACAATGCTTTTTTAATGTGATAAGTGTATGTTATCATATTCCTTTTCCTTTATTTTTTTATTTAATTTCTTCTTTCCTCCCCCAAAAAGTGTCCTCTTTAATGTTCATAAGAATTTCATTTAGCAAGACACAGATATAATGAAAGGTAATTTGATTTAGGTTAATGCATTCCATTTTTAAGTGCTTACTGAAAATAGTATTTCAAAATTATATTCTCATCAGGAAAAATACCTAACACTTCACAAATGTTTGTGGCATACTTGTACAGGGGCCTTGCTAATCTCCATATCGTTACAATTTTAGGGTATGTGCTGCCATTGAAGCAAGGGTTCCTATGTGTTTGTTTGGGGCTCTTTTTATTCTAAGAAGGGGTCTATAGGATTCATCAGAGTGGCACAAAAAAGTTTAAAGCCTTCTCTTAGGGTATCTCAAGATTTAGAAGTCAGCAAAACCATTTGAGAGCTGTTGCTTTAGTGTAGATCCAAGGAGTAGGGTTTGTGAGTCGAGAGAATAAACACAATTGTGCCATGCTTCAAAGCCCAAGGCTCAGATCTCTTGTTCATAGTTATGTGTCATAATCGACTCCATGGCACCTAATAAGAATAGTGGTTGCTAATCATTGTCACATCTCTTTCCAACAGTTATACCAAATTTATACTAGCTTGAGAACATATGGATGTATTTACATTCCCATTGTTGTTGTTAGGTGCCTTCACATCTACCAGGACTCATAGCAGCCCTAAGAACAAAAGATCTGAACCCTGTTCCTCTCCTGCACCATCCTCATACTTCCTGACACACGCCAGCCCATTGCAGCAGTCACCGTGTCAATTCACCTGACGGAGGGTCTTCCTCTCCTTTGCTGACCCTCCACTCTTCCCAGCATCATGTCCTCCTCCAAGGAATAGCACCTCCTCACAATATCTTCAGAGTGTGTGAGGTGAAGCCCCATTTTCCTGCCTCCAAAGAGGCACCAAGTCTACTGCAACAAGTGCTTCAAGTCCTCCTCACCTTCAGCAAACAAGGTTGTCTCCTCTGCATAAGGCAGATTATTGATGAGTCTCCCTCCAATCTTGATGCCACTCTCCTCCTCATAGAGTCCAGCCTCTCAGATAACTTGCTTGGCATACAGATTGGATAGGTATGGAGAGATGTATTTCCATACACATTCAGTATTGGGCATGATCATTATCTTTTAATACTTTTTTTAATCAACAATTTGTTCATTGCTTCCTTGTGTTTCTCTGGCTTGTTAGACTCATAGTGTTAGCAGGCCTCAGGAAGTTCTACAGCCTTAATCCTCCACATGTTCTATGTACATACTCAAACCTTTTTGTGCCAAATTGAAAAAAAGAATAGTCACCTAACCATCACCCGCATTCCTCCCAGCAGCCACTGCCTTGTAAAGTCTCTTTACCTGAATGAGGATCAGGTGTCTGGTGAGCCTTCCCACGTGGCGATTGGTCCTTTCTTAAATCCATCTTGCCGCAGTTCCTTCCCGTTTTAGTCTGATGTCCACAAGCAGCCTAGGAGCTTTCAAAAAAAAAAAGTCCAAAGTAACTAACACTTTAAAACACACGCATACACACAGTCACTTGTCGCTTAGCTTCCCGCCTAAATGCTTTATCTGGCTGGACCACAGCTGCAGGCTAATTCTGCTATCTTTATCACCTCACACAGGTGTGTGAAGGGGAAGATGGCGGGTGCTGACTTTTATGAAGCAGCCACTCTGTTGTGCTACAGTCCTCATGACTTCAGTTCTACTTGCCATGAAGTGTGGGGAGTTGATGTCCCCGTATTCACATAGGGGGAGGTTTGATGGAGAAGGCGCAATGGGGGAGGCTCTGAACCAGGTCTTTGCCAGAACAAATTAATTCCTCTGTCTAATTCGACAGAGGTAAGTAATCCCTGTCTTCCCACGTCATAACAGTTCTGTGTAAGTGAAAAGAATGGGTACAAAACTTTTGAAGTGTCCTTAAAGAGATGTGAAATTCTCTATTGTTTCCCAGCATGCAGCATTCTCCTGCCTACCTTACACTGCTGAAAAAGAACACTGTTTTGCTGTGTATGCTGTTAAAGCTAAAGAAATGAATACAAAGAGAAGAACTAGACTAGGAATTCAAAACAAATTTAAACCTTTTCCCGCTCACTCAATCATTAACTAGAGACATCCACTATTACTCAAGCAGAGAAAGACCAAAAGCATTTCTCAATGAAAATATCACCATGCTATGCCACAAATTAAGTTGAAGTCAAAGTGTTCATGAAGGGAAAAAGATATATATAGTGGGTCATTTGTTCTACCAAGAATCCTTCCTTCCCCATAGCTGACTAAGTCCGACTGAACACAGCCGCCAGCCAACCTGGGAGATATAGGGTTAATGCACATTGCATCAAAGTGAGTTTCAATTCCAGTACTCCCATTTTCTAATTCTGTAATCATGGACAAGTTAGAAGCTGTAGGAATAATGCTGGTTTATATTCTTTAGGATTATTGAGATGATTCATTCAGATAATCCATATAAAGCATTTTATTTGTGCCTGGAATATTAAATATATAAAAACTCAAAAGTCATCGCTGTTGAGCTGAAAGTTACTCATAACTGACTCTCCCCTGGGTTTCCAGAAGCTGTAAATTGCTTGGGAGGAGATTGTCCATCTTTCTCCCAGAGAGAAGCTAGTGGATTCGAACCACCCACATTTGGGTTGGTGGACAGCACAACACCCTACTGAAGAGGCCACCAGAACTCCCTATTGAATATGTAGTGACTGTCATAGTGTATCTAGTTTATAAATGCTAATTGCTTTTGTTAATAATAAAAGTATGGTAAACTCTTCTTTATTTGTTCTTAAAATTTATGTGGAAAACAAATTTTGGTAATTCAAATAATATTTTAAATGTAATAAAGAAACTCGAAAATCTAAAGGAAGTCAATCTTTTATAAAGAGAAAGTCTTTAAACTGTAAAAAGTTCCTTCCCCTCTGCTTCTAGCAGATGCTAGAACTGGAAGGGCCAAAGCCATCTCATTCTTGTTCCTATTTTACATATGTAGAAAACGGTAACAAAGGAGGGGAAGGGTTTATTCACCCACTGTTTTCATACTTACTGCTTGTAGGACCTCTTACCAATCATGAGCTAGGTCATCTTGTCTGTGAGTGAAAGTGTCCATGTGGTATAAAGGTATGAGAGAAAAGAGTTCTTCAAACATATTGGAAAACAATCAAGAGTATACAACTAACATATCCAAGAACCCACCACCAATATTTGGCTTCTGTCTGATAACTAGGTCAGCTGTCTGAATCCACCAACTAACTGCTCAATGAAGGAAGGATGGACAGTCTCTTCTCCTGAGGCTTTGCAGCCGTAGAAACCCCGCGGAGAGCTGCTGTGCGTTGGAACTGACTCATTGACAGTGGGGTGTTTTTGTTTGCTTGTTTAAATGCTTTATCTCTAAGTTTCCCTCATCTTTCTTTTAAACAAAGAGCTACCTAAAATCTGTCTAAATATCCATCTAAAATTTGGACATCCTTGGGGAGTTCTACTCAGAAAAGTCCTGTAGTGAATGGAAAGTGTCCCTTCTAATTCAGATCTTGATAATTTTGGATTTGCAGTTACAGATTTTAAAGAAATTATGGATAATAATGCAAAGAATAAGCATTCTAGAATACTTAATTGTCCTCCTACAGAAGTTGTACATAGTACAAGAGGCAATCATTTGAACTGAACAAGGGGATACAGCATGGTTTACTATTAGGAAGAACACGCACCAGGGTTGTATCTTTTTACTTTATTTATCCAATCTCTATGATGAGTGTCCAATCTATGCCGCCTCCTGAGCAAGGCTGCCAGGCTATAGAAAGGAGTAGATGCAGCTCCTGAACTCGGTTCAAATGTAGAGAAATACATAAATCATATTACAAGGAAAAGGAGCTTTGGTGGCCTAGTGTTAAGAAGTTGCCCTGCAATCCTAAAAGCTCGCAGTTCAAATGCGAGGACAGGTAATCTTGTGTGATTTAATACCTCTGGAAAACCTACTGGAGGGTCAGCAGTGGGCCAATTCCAACTCAAAGGCATATAACAACAACAACATTGCAAGGGAATGAATATTTAGATTCTTTACACCATGCTACAACCTTTCTTAATTGATTTCACTCTTGCCCCCAGGTTTCCTATGTCTGGTAACAGAATATGGAAGGATTGTGAGAGGGTGGAGTCTCCAGTTAACAGTAATTAAAAGGAAATATTGGGTGGAGGGGGCCAGTAGCAGGACCTTGGAGCCCATTAGATTGGAAGTCAAACAAGGTGTCTCTGGAGTGATAAGGAAGACAGCGTGGGAACTCTCCGGAACAGAAACAGCCCCTGTCAGTTTACAAGCCATGATCTATGAGTCACTGGCATTATCAGCAGAACGTGAGATGTTAAAGCATTAGATGGTGGGCATTTTAACAAACGCTGTCCCGTTCCCAGGTTCTCTTCACCTATACATGAAACCTCTCTCTTGGTCACCAGCTCTCAGAGGGCACTTACCACTTCTGACACTCGTCTGCCTATCTGTCTACCACAACAGAATCTAGTGGAAGACTGGGCCCACAGTAATCTCCAGAAGTGCCTTCACTACCTGAGCTGGCCTTATGGACACTTGAGCTACGAAAGGCCATTGTAATCTCTAAGGGGTTGAGACTATTGTGACTTAATACTACCACCATTATCTGCTCCAGAGCTCTTTCTACTGTCATCTCCCCAGTGCCCAAAACCTTGTGTTCTGGAGACGTGACAGTTAAAAGACAAAAATATCTGCCCTTATTAAGTGAATATTCTAACAGAAAGAGATAAACATTATGAATATAATGCATGAAAAAGCAATTCACAAACAATTTACATATGTTGTTGTTTGGTGCTGTCGAGTCGTAGATGACTCATAGCGACCCTATGAACGAACAGCCTGAGCACTGTTCGTACATAGAGTTTCCAGAGGCAAGCCATTGCAAAAGTGGATGCCGCTCCTGATTCCAGGATAATATACACATACACAAATGAATAAAATAAGTATCAAATGGTGATAAGTGTTTGGGAGAAAATTAAGCCCAGTTTGCTAGATGAGGTGAGAGAACCAAGACTGATGATGATGGTGGTGGTTTTAAATATGGTGGTCAAGAAGGGGTGGAGGCATCAGCAAAGGTCCTGAGGTATGCGAGTAGAGGAAGGTGAAATTGTAAAAAGGTAGCAGTTGATCCTAGTAGAGCTTTCTTGTCTGAATAAGACAGGTAGTCAGTCATAGGATGATTTTGAACAAAGGAGTGTGGTGATCTAATTTCTATTTTTTTAAAGGATGATGTGGCTTCTGTGCAGAGAAGAGATCATTGAAGACAGGTAATGAGATGACAGCAAGAAATCCTGATTGATATTGCTGTAATCCAAGAGGAAGATGAGTAAGGTTTGGGCAGGGTTCAGAATGGCGGAGGGGGTGAGATTTTGGATTAGCTGATAAATTGAATTTGAGAAAGGAGATGGAGTGAATCATAGATGATGGTAGGAGGTTTTATCTGGAAGCTGGAAGGAGGAAGTTACTGTTCACAGGTGGTGAGGAACAGAGGGACCAAGTCTGGAGGAGAAGATCAAGAGGTCAATACTGGATGTGTTCACAGATTGGGGAAATATGCGAAAACAACATGGAGCAACCAGTAAGGCCGAGGAAAGCCAGGAGAGCCTGGAAGCCAACTTGAGGCAGGAGGAATTATTTAAAGGAGATAATAAGAAACTATGTCAAATTTTGCTAATAGGTGTTAGTACAAAAAGGATCAAAACTTTTCCTGTTTATTTTGGTTTTGGGTTTTTTATTTTCTTTTAACCAACATTTTATTGTAAATTTATGAAGAACTTGGATTTCCATTCATTCATTATTGCACATTTTCCTCCCTGCCCCCTCCCCTCTCCTGTTTATTTTCTAACAATTCAATTAAATGTATTCAAGCCAGTGGGACCCAGATAGGATAAGTGACTGGGACAATGAACTAAGCATGGACCCTACTTGGACAGGTCTTCCATCGGGTCCTTAGAGCAGGCTTAGACAGGAGCTACTACTATACCCCAACAACACTTAACAAAAATCTATTTTCAGATCAAGATACTGGTACTCAGTGTATTACAGAGCTAGACAGAAATTTGAGGCCAGAACCTGCATCTTCAACCTCCCCATCTGATCCTCTTCCTACAAGACAAAACTATACATTGAGTGCAACAACAAGTGAATGGAAATCTAAAGTCTGTAAACTCTCATCAAAATGAATAAAAAAATAAAAAGAAAGAAAAACCAAAAAACTAGACATTGAGGGAAAGAGCTGCTTTCCTGCCTGCTACCTGACCCATCTGCTATTGAGCTTTGAGGTCTGGACTTTATTGCAAAAATAATTTTTCAGAGTTTTAAAATTATCTTCAAAGAGTGGCTCAAGCTTTGTTTTTCCAAGGAGGGAAGAAGAGTTCTTCGTTTCCCCATCTCACAGCCTGTTGATGCATGATAAATGAGTCGTCTCTGCTAAAACATTTGCTACTGAACACATATAGATAACATGTTCTCTAACTTTAGAATGCTTGTAGCCTGGTTTTCAATCCAGTCTGTTCTGAAGTTCCTCCTCCAGCCTCCTCCAACCAATATTGCCTTCTACTTCTTATAGACAGAGAAGCATGTCTTGATACGTGTTGGTGAGTGTTATTGTTGGTAGGTGCCATCAAGTTGAGTTCAATGAACATCATAGTACCCTATAAACAACAGCTCTGAACCCTGTCCTACCCTATGCCATCCTCATCATTTCTGACACATCTGAACCACTGCTGCAGTCACCATGTCTGTCAATCCATACTGTTGAGGAACATCCCCTCTTTTGCTGTCCCCCCACCTTTCTGAGCATGATGTCCCTTTCCAAAGAATACTCTCTCCTAGGAACATGCCCTAGGATTGTGAGACAAAACGTCACCATCTTTACCTCTAAGGAGCACTTGGGCTGCACCTTTTCCAGGACATATCTGTTGTTGAGTGAGTGGTCATTTATTCATCTGGGAGAACAATTCGTACCCATCATCCTATCTCTGTCCTTTCACTCCTGCATTTCTTGAACGAATAATATACCATCAGTATCTCTGTCACTGACCCCTCCCCTTCTGTATTTCTTAACCTCAAAATCTAATTTTTCTTCTGCATATTATTCTCTCACTAAGTCACCAATGATTTCCTGATAATCCAGATCCAGTAGTCCTGTCTCAATTCTCTTTGGTGTGTCTAAACTCAGTATTCTTCTAACCACTTCTATTCTCCTTGAAATTTGGCCCTATGGCAGTTGCTGTTATGGGGGCTCTCCTCTCCTGGCTCTCCTTCTCCTTATTCTCCTTCACAGGCTTGTCTCTTACTCTCTTCAGTGGGAAAGGCACTTTCCAAGAATGAGCACCTCATCCTTTTTTTCTCTATACTGTCACCTTCCCTAGACAACAGGTCCAACAATATGACTATTACTTCTCTGCAGATATCTTCTTAGTAAATCTGTTCTCAGCTTTATTCTCTTTTGTGAATTCTCAGAGCACATTTCCAAGTGCTTGTTGGATATAATTTGTTACCTGGATAGCTCACTGTAACTCAAATCTAACATAATTAACATGTAACTAAATATAAATCCATCTTTCCTCCAAAACCAGTCTCCCCTGCTTTTATTTCTATTAAAGGAATATCACCTGGTCATCTAGTTCTAAATTCCAATTTTTTTCCCTCCTATCATTGCTGTTGGGTACTATTGAGTTGGTTCCTATTCATAGCACAACTGTCAATTTTGTTTTGAGCTAGTTGTTACAGCACTCTATCAGTCCTGCAGCTGATGACCTTGCCCTTTTTTGTCGGCCTCTGTTTTATCAAACAAGATGTCTTTCTCAAGGAACTGTCCCTTACTTATAACTTGTTCATACTCTGTGAGACAAGGTCCTTACTCTCCTTGTTGTAAGGAGTTTTCTGGCTCTACTTCTTACAAGATAGTAAGTCCTCTTGACAGTCCATGGTGTATTCAATATTCTCTGCCAATACCATAATTGGAAGCTGGAGTGGCATCCACTTCCTAAACAACTTGCCTCCGGAAACTCTATGAACTTTGATAAATGTCAATAGTTGTAGAGGGGCTTCAGGCCTTTTGTTCCTAGGGTCGCTATGAGCTGTGCTCGACTCAAAGGCAATCAACAATGACAACAACAATACCATAATTCATCTAAAAATACACTGTTCCAGTCAAATAGTGCTATTTGCCTTCTGTGTCTTAAATCTTTCTACTTCCCACAGTACCAACCTTTGGCTGTTCAGTTCAGTACTCTTCCCTACTGGCTTCTGCTGCAAATACTGAGGGCCTCTGTCATAGCACCATTGGTGACAATTATGATGATTGTGGTGAAGATTGTGATGACAATGATGGTTAAGAGGTTAGTGGTGATGGTGAGACGCTGCTGGGACAGAAATACCACAAAAAAAAGTGGCTTTAACAAACACATTTCTCACCATTTAGGGGATTAGAAGCCCATCAGAATTTGAGGTGCCAGCTCCAAGGGAAGGCTTTCTGTTTGTACTGGCTCTGGATGAAGACAACCTTTGCCTCTTCGAGCTTCTGCTCCTGAGCAAGCTTCAGGTGGCATGACTTTTCTCTTCCCCATCTGTTTCTTTAGCGTGTTTGTGTGTTTTCTTTCATAACTCACAGGACACTGATTTAAGACACTTTCTGTTCTAGTCCTGTCTTAGTCACATAACAAAGACAATCCATTCCTAAATAAGATTATCAATTATAACTGTAGACAAGGAAGGAGTTCAGTGTTTACAACAAATGTTTGGGGAGGGGGACATAATTAAATCATTAATAGCATCCTTAGTTTAGATGAATAAACTTAAGCAGGATATTGAACCTTAGCCCTAGATTCCACCTCTACTAAGTAGGAGATTTGAGTGGTTCATATCAAAAGGTCAAGGGCTTAACCAGCATATATGAGTTGGAATCGACCCATAGCTGACCCTCTGGCAGGTTTTCAGAGGCAGTTAATCACATGGGAGAAGACTGCACACCCTTCTCACGCAGAGCAGCTGGTGGCCTCGAACTGCTTGCCTTCAGGATTGCAGCACAGCTTTTTTGCCATTAGGCGACCAGAACTCCAATTCTGTATGAGTGGGAACTACCTGGAAGACAACTAGCTACCATAATATTTAATATAATAAGGAAGCAACATATTCTCCTCATTTTCCAGTCTCCTGTGTCTTTCTTAAGTCGCGTTCTTAACTCTCATTCCCTCTGTGCAATCATTTTTTGACTGCATACTCTATGCCCAGAACTACTCAAGGTGCTGGGGACACAAAGGAACCATGATAGAACAGTGATTAAGCACTTGACTGTTAAGCAACAGGTTAGCAGTTCAACTCACCCATTGCTCCGTGGGAAAAAGATGTGGCAGTTTGCTTCTGTAAAGGTTGCAGCCTTGAAAACCCTATGGGGCCATGCTACTCTGTTCTGTAGCATCACTATCAGCTGACTTGATGGCAAGGTTTGGAGAGTCTAAAGCAAATTTTTTTAATGTCATACCTAAAAAATTAAGGGAATGCAGAGGAATGGTATCTAAAACAGACAGGATAAGATCCGAAAATACTTCAGAAGAGATCATGCTAGGCTTAGCTCCGAAGGTGAATAGGAGCTAACTACCAGGACGCAGGGAGGCTATGAGAAACTAGCATGGGCTCTGGAGGATGTAAGTTCAAATCAGATTCTGTGTGAAGTTGGGCCAATTATTAAAAATCTTCTGGCCTCATTTCCTTTGTCTATAGAATGGGAATCAGAAGATCTCCCTTCCGCTCTGTTGTAAGAATTAACAGTGTTGACTGACAGCATTCAGCACGGCAGCACAGAGCTGGGTACACAGTAGATCTCAATGTACTAGTTCTTATTATGATTGTTCATAATCTCAATAAAATGAAATAGAATCACCAAATAACAAAGCCAAGCAGCAGCTGAAATTATTTTCTAGATGAAGAGAGGAGGACCCAAAAAGAGAGTCCAACTTGCCCTGCCACTGGGCCGCTGTAACTCCTATGAGCTGCCACTGGGGGGCCTGTAGCTGAACACTAATTAGCTGCCATCAAGTTGATTTCAGCCCATGGTGATCCACTGTGTGCAGAGGTGAACTGCTCCATAGAGGTTTCAAGGCCACAGCCTTTCTGAAAGAAACCACCAAGCCTGTCTTCAGAAGTGTCTCTAGGCAAACAACAAATGCTGGCAAATTATTCACTGCTGGTGGGAGTCTGAAATGATGCAACCACTATGGAAAGTTGGAAAAAATTTAATAGCTTTGACTTAGCAGTTCCACTACCAAAAATATACCCTAAAGAAACCAGAGCTGCCACACAAACAGATGTATGTATGCACACCCATGTTTATTGCTCCATTACTGACAATAGCCAAGAGATAAAAGCAACCCAAGTGCCCATCAGCAAATGAATGGATAGAAAAACTATGGTACATTCACACAATGGAATACTACGCAGCACTGAAGAACAAGGAACTCATAAACTGTTACACAACACGGGTCGTGAGGAGGATGCAGGATAGGGCCAGGTTCAACCTGTTGTTCACAGGCTGCTGAGTCATAGTCAGCTTGATAACATCTACAAACACAATGATAATGGGAGCGGATGCCACTCTGAAGTGTATGTGCAGTGCCTAAAGACTGGATTTTGAATGAGAAAATAGGTAGAGTATTTCCACTGGATATCTATAAAATTCCATCTCTACCCTGTTCAAATCACTGTACAATACATTGTTCTCATGCAAAAATGTTAGGTATAATCTAGTCAGAAAAATTGATAAAAGGGAATATATGATTAGGCATCATTTGTATGACAATGGTCTAGAATAAGGGATGCATAGCAAAGTGGACTGGGGGAGGGAAGAAGTTATGCAACAATGAATATTATTTTTAAAATGTGAGTAGGGAGGAAAATGTGCAACAATGCATGAATGAAAACCCAACTTTTCATTAAAATAATGTATTTTAATTTTGTAAATAAACTAGTATAATCGTTTTTTTAAAAATCATAATAAAAAACCAAACACAAAAAAGAAGTGCCTCTAAGTAGGTTTGAAGAGCTAACCTTTTTTGCTAATAGTTGGGTACTTCTTTGCCCCTTGGAGTCTCAGCTTTCCTAGTGTAGAATAATATGTACTAGAATCTTATATGATGCTTTAGCCTCCTTTGCCTGGAAACTTTAACTCCCTGCGTCCAGAAGATGCTATCCCCTCGACTTGGAATTTAGAGTTGTTAATAAGCAAGACAAGTCCTGACCTGAAACAGATTGCTGCTGTTGAATTAGCCTTTTACATGGTTTAGCCCCAGTGTCTGCCGAGGGCTTGGTATGTGGGATGCTGCATTCTGGTGAGTTGATTCCAATTTATTAAGACCCTATGTGTCAGGGAAGACCTGGGCCATACAAGTTCCTAGGCTGTAATCTTTATGAGACCAGGTCTCCAGGGCTGTCCTCCCCCAGATACACTCAGTAAATGGATTGCCTACATTAACTCTGGCGTTAATTAACCCTACATTAACTGAGTGAGCTCTGGAGATCTAGTGTGTAGGGAGCTGTGCTGCCCACCTGAAGGACAGTCCTCTTTGGCAGATTCAATTCACCAGTGGCTCCCCAGGAGAGAGATGGGCAATCTCCTCCCATATAATTCACAGCTTTGTGAAAACTCACTCGAGGGTCCGCGATGAGTTGGTTCCTCCTTGAGAGCGATGAGTTTTTTTGAGTTTAAACTAATTGAAGTAAAGGCCTTCCGGCTAAAGCTGCTGCCACTGGGTGGACACACATGGCATTGCACCATTCTGACCCACCCCCAAGGTCCTGAGCTCTGGCTCCTGTGCCTTCTCTCAGGAGCGACCATCCTAGCTCCCAGATTCCCTAACTCACTCTGCCCCTCCTCTTGCGAGCGCTGATCCCAGGATGAGTTAGCACTGAAGATGTTTGCATACCAAACCCTGAGCTAATTGATATTCTGTCACAATCTGTTCAACAAATGTTGGGCTTTTTTGTATTTTGTTATTTTTTTTAGTGACACTTTGGCTGTATTTTTAGCCAGGTTGGAGAGGGAAGAGGAGTTACCTCAGCAGGCAGGGGTGCTTTGCCAGGTCTTTCTGGTCTGGCATTCTGCCAAGCAGCTGTGAGCGTAGAGCACAGGATCGGATCTGATCTTGTTTTATCAGCATCGGCAGCCCAGCGGAAGTTGTGCTGCTAACCCCAAAAGTTATGCTACTCTGACAGTTCGAATCCACCCGCGACTCTGAGGGAGAAAGATGGATAAACTCTTTCTGTGAGATTTATCACCTGGAAAAACCTGCTGGTGGGTCAGCAATGAGTTGGTTCCGACTGGACAGCACGGAGTTTGAGTCTTTGTTGCTGGACAGGCTCAACGTTAGGATGAAGAGCTCCCTTGCCCTTCTTTGTGGTCTGCCCTGTCACCTTGACTGCTGGCACCTTCCCTTCACATTTAGGCAGCTGGCTCTGCTCAGCCAGGAGAGACACCTGTATGAGAGTCACAGACAAAATGCTCCGTCAAGAAAAAAGAAGGTGAAGACTTCATAGGGAGGGTCCCATCAGCAAGATGCACATCTGATTCCTCTTACATTTATTGTCATAATGTTCCTGGTAATGAAGAGAGAAATGAAAACATATCCAGTCATCCCCAAGTCTGTCAAGCACACCCATAACCATCCATAAATCTGCTAAAGAGCCGTGGACTCGCCGAGGTAAATGAAAAGAGAATATTATACACTATTATCGACAAAGCCTTTATCCTTAAAATTGAGAAAAAAAAATATATATATATATTTCTTCTTCTTTCTTAGCTCTTGCTAATAGGAGCACTCTGCACTCAGGGTGCCCCTTAAAAGCAAGAATGGTAAAGTGCTGTCTCACATATTTTGAGCATGTTGTCAGAAGGGGTCAGTCCTTGGGAAAAGACGTCATGCTGGGGAAAGCTGAGAACGAAAGAGAAAAGCGACCTCAATGAGAAGGACTGATGCAGTCACAGCAAAAATGGGCTTGAGCAACGCAGAGGTCATGAGGAAGACGCAGGATAGGGCAAGGTTCAGCCTGTTGTTCATAGCTTGCGATGAGTCTTAGCTCAATAGCACCCACCAACACAATGACAAATGGGAGCAAGCGTCACTCTGAAGTGTGCAGGCAGTGCCTAGAGTCTGGATTTTGAATGAGAAAATAGGTAGGATATTTGTTTTCACTGAATGTTTATAAAATCCCTTTTCTACCCTGTTCAAAGCAGTGTGCAATACTTTGTTCTCATGCAAAAATGTTGTGGAGAATCTAGTCAGAAAAACTGAAGATGGTCTGTGAAACCAAAGCAGACTGCTCCTTTCTGGAGGGGGGAAAAAAAACCCCAAAACAACACACACACAGACACACACAAGCCAAGAGTCTACAGTGAGCTGTGGGAAGCTTCACAACTATATCCCACTAACAACCATGGTACCCAAGCAGATTTAGTCATCTCTCTGAGAAGGAATGAATGCAGTGTAACTTCATGAATCCAGTCACTCACCTGCTGCTTTTCTTTAATGGAAATTTAGCTAAGATATCAATTCTAGATGATGGCAGTTCTTCCTTCTAGTCTTCTAAGGAATTTACTCCTGTACCTCTGAATTCCAGGAAGCTCTAATCCACCCGTGGTAAGAAGCTGCTCTAAATCCCAAAGGTATGCAGTTCTGATCCCCCAGCTGCTCCGAGGGAGAAGGGTGGGCAATCTCCTCTCATGCAATTAACTGCTTCTGAAAATCCACCGGAGGGTCAACTATGGGTCCGTTTCAACTCAACAACACACAACAACCACCTCTATATCCTAGTTATCTTTAATAGAAGAAATGAATGATTGATCAAAACAGAGGGTAGGAAGGAGAATGGATAAGAAGAGAAGACAGATGAAAGAAGACATAATGATTAGAGAGTCTTTGGTAAGTCAGATAGGAAGCTGGGCTGGAGAGCTATTTATTTTGGAAATTATTTGCTAGCAGATAATTACACTTTTCAGGTTTTACATGAACTTGGAACACAATAAATATGAAATTTCATAGGATTTTATAGTTAGAAGAAACATTTAATGCCATCTAGTTACATTTCCCAAGAAATTGGGAAATTTCCCAAGAAATGTGACTATATCCGTATGCCTACATCGTCTATAGACTAAATTTATTCAGATTTTAACGTTTAATAAGAAAACACAACACAAATTATTAAATAGCCTCTATATATTATAGTTCTGAATATTACTTTGTGGCCCTGCAAATAAAATATGACCCTTTTTGGTTCATAATATACCGTGGGCAAGTTGTCTGACCTATCTGGATAGTCTTTTCCTTATCTACAAAGTAACACCTGAATAGCCTCACCTGTCTCTCATAGTGAATAACTGCCTAAAGAAAATAATGGAGGGGTGGGAATAGAACTAGATAGGTCTTGGTAAATGTAAAATATTTTGTGTCTTTTAAAATATAAAAATCCTTGCTATTAGTTCTTAAAATCTATAGTCAAAGGTATTACCCCTTGCTATTTAAGAGTAGCAGTGTTTTATCCATCTCCATTCAGCTAAGTCCTTTCTTCTCCTTGGCCCTAACCTTCCCCATAGACTCACTCACAGATGGGTACTTACTAGAGTGTCCAAGGGGTCCTGTGTTTTTCATGTCCACAAGGAATGGACTTGTGCAAGTGTCAGTGTGCTGGGGGGACCGCCAGCACACAGTGAGGCTTTCAGTGGGAGCAGCTGCAGGCCTCTGACTTGCCCCCACCTTCTCAATCACGAGAGCACTTGTCGGTAGAAGCCTGTCAGCACGGGTGAGCTCCAAGGAACATGGCGGCAGCCAACCACACAGAACAGTCTCAAAGTCTTAGATTTCAATCTCAGCAGAATCTCATAATAGTGATTATTGTTCATTCGAATAGACATTTGGTACATGTTTGTTATTAGTCAGGTTCCGTGCTAAATACAGGGGCTGGACGAGAGCTGAGTCAGACTTGCTGCCTGCCCTAGAGGCCTCCCAGTTCAGTGGGAGAACAAACACATGATTATCATACACAGCATGTGCTGTGACCAAGGTCTAAACAGTGTTTGGGGCAGAACATTCCTTTAAATCCTTAAGGAGGAGGGAGAAATTCACCTGGGAGAAAGGAGAAGTATTTCAAAAAGGGGGAAATGCAAGTATAAAGGCACAGAGATGGGAGAGGAGACATTGGCTCTGAACATGGGAGGGGGAGGGGCCCTAAGCATGGAGAGGGGGAGGGGCTCTGAGCATGGTAGGGGAGGGACTCTGAGCATGGGAAGGGGGAGGGGGCTCAGAGCATGGTAGGGGGTGGGACTCAGAGCAGGGTAGGGGGTGGGGCTCTGAGCATGGTAAGAGGGAGGGGCTGGAGTGTATTTGCTTAAGGGGGAACAAAAAGAATTTAATTAAAAGAGGTAGTTTGGGGCTTGCCTCAATCATCAAGTCTTGCTATAACAGACATACTACAAGTGGGTCATTTTAATAAATATTCATTTTCTCATAGTTTAGAAAGCCAGAAGTCCAAATTCAGGGTCCCATTTCAGGGGTGGGGGGTCTTTTTCTCCCTATCAGCTCTGGAAGAAGATCCTGGTCTCTTCAGAGCTTCCTTTCCTATGCAATTTTTCTGTGATTTGACATCTGTGTTCTTCCTATCTCTGCTTCCTTAATCTTCTCCTTTTATGTCTTATAAGGTACTGATTAAGACATCCAAGCCAAAGGTGGGTGATTTTAACCTTCGGCCCTCAGGCCTGGTTTTAATTGTTTTTCGTCAAACATTCTTCTAAGTGGTATAGCACTGGTCTGTCCATTTGTTGTGCAGAGGTAACTCGTGGTTGCTGTGATACTGACATTAGCACTGATGTGTCAAATGTTATAATGGTTATCTATGGTGGACAGTGTTTGGAGGAACTCCCAAATTAAAACAAGCTTGGAAGCAGGAGTGGCATCCAATTCCAAAATAGCTTGCCTCCAGAAACCCTAAGAAGTTGGATAAATTATTTAAGACATACCCTACATTAATCCTGCCTCATTGGCAAAAACAAAAAAAAAAAGACTAATCTATCCACAAATAGGATTATAATCACAAATATAGAGGTTAGGATTTACAACATTTATTGTTGGAGAACATAATTCAGTCTGGAGGCAGACCTACCCAAGGATTCTGAGCTGTATGCAGAATGAAGTCACAGAAAGTAGTAGTAGTTGTTGTTGCTGTTGTTAGATGCCATTGAGTAGACTAGGACTCTTAGTGACCCTATGTCCTGGACTTTGCTCTACTTGTGTCATCCTCAACTTTGACATACTTGAGACCATTGTTCCTGTCACTGTTTCAATCCTTATCCTTTAGGGATTTCTCTTTAACTGATACTCCACCTTCCAGGCATGATGTCTTTTCCCAAGAACTTGCCCCTCCTGACAACATGCTCAAAATATGTGAGCCAACGCTTCCATCCTTGCCTCTGAGGAGTGATTACTCTGGGCACACTTTCTCCAAGACAGATTGGTTTGTTCTTTTGTTAGTCCATGGGATATTCAGTAATCTTTTTGAACACTATAACTCAACAGTATCAGTTCTTCTTCAGTCATCCTTATTCATTATCCACCTTTCAGATGCACAGCAAGTAATTGTAGTCATTTAGGAAAGAGTATTTCTAGCCTCAGATTCAGCCCTGGACATGCTGACCAGGTTGTGCTAAGAAATCTGGAGGACAACCACCTGACCACTGACTGGAAGAGATATGTATTTAGTCACATTCCAAAAAAAAAGGTGATCCAACAGAGTGTAGAAATTATCAAACAATATAACTAATATCACACAGAAGTAAAATCCTGCTGATGATCATGCCAAAACTACTGGAACAATTCCTCAACAGAGAACTATCAGAAATATAGAATGGCACTAGGGACATCATTGCCCATGTCAGACTGAAAGCGGAGAGTACCAGAGGAATGTTTATCTGTGCTTCATTGACTAAGGCATTTGACTGTGTTGTTGTTATGTGTTATCGAGTCACCTGTGACTCATAGCGACCATATATGTACAACAGCCCTAAAACCTGCCCTATCCTGTGCCAATCTCATTCTCTCTGACACATCTACCCCATCACCCCAGTCATTGAATCAATCCATCTCATCGAGGGTCTTCCTCTCCTGCACTGTACCTCCACCCTCCCAAGCTTGACAACCCTCTCCAAGGACTGGTCCCTCTTGCAACATGCCCAAAGTATATCAGATAAAGCTTCAGAATCCTTGCCTCCAAGGAGCAGCCTGGTTTAACCCTCTCCAGGACGAACCTGTTCATTTTCTTAGCAGTCCATGGTATATTCAATACTCTTCTCCAGCACCACAGCTCAAAGGCATTAATTCTCCTTCTATCATCTCTAGTCATTGTCCAACTCTCTGATGCATAACAAGTCATTGTAAAGACCATAGTAATGTATCAGGTACACCTTTGTCTCCAGACTGACATCGTTTCTCTTCAGTACTTTAGAGAGGTCTCTAACCACAGACTTTCCCATCACAATATGTTTTTAATTTCCTGGCTGCTGGTGCCAAGAGTGTTGATTGTGGAACCAAGCAAACTAAAGTTGTGAACAATCTCAATCTCTTCACCATCCATCATGATGCTGCCAATTGGCCCAGTGGTGAGATTCTTTGTTTTCTTGATATTGAGCCTCAATCCATACTGAAGTTCAGTCCCTGAACTTCCACAGCAAGAGCTTCAGGTCCTCCTCAGTTTCAGCAAGCAGGATGTGTCATCTGCATAATTCAGATTGTTGATGAGTCTTCCTTCAATCCTGATGCCACATTTCTCCTCATAGAGCCCAGCTAATCTGTTCTGCTTAAAGATTGAAAAGTTATGGAGATAGGATACATCCCTAGCATACACCCTTCCAAGTTTTGAACCATGCACTGTCTCCATTTGACTGCGTAGATCACAACAAATTGTGGCTAACCTTGAAGAGAATGGGAATCCCAGAACTCAGATGTGTACTCAAGCAAAACCTATACTTGCTCCAAGAATTAGTCATCAGAACAGAGTAGGGAAACACTGCATGGTTCAAAATCAGAAATGTGCCTCACAGATGTGTCCTGTATCCATATCTTTTCAATCTATATGCAGATGCAGAACAGATCATTCCAGAGGCTGGACTTTATGAGAAGGAATGTGGCATCAGGATTGAAGGAAGACTCATCAACAACCTGCGATATGCAGATGACACAATCTTGCTTGCTGAAACTGAAGGAGGGCTAAAGTATTCGCTGCAGAAGATCAAGGACTGTAGTCTTCAATATAGATTGGAGCTCAACATCAAGAAGACAAAGATTCACCACAACAAGATAAAGGTAAACAACTCATTTGCAAAATGGGTACAGGATATAAACAGACACTTCACCAAAGAAGACATTTAGATGGCGAACAAACACATGAAGGAATGTTCAAAATCCCTAGCTCTAAAAGAGCTGCAAATCAAAACTGTGAGGCCTGAACCAAGGTCAAAGGGAGAACAAAGGATTCAAAGAATATCAACATGTCAAGAAGAGAGTGAAACCAGTCAGACTAAACTACCAAGGAGTACTCCTCCCTTCCCTCCATAAAGACCTTTACTATAAAAACCTGTCCTAATGACCTTAAGGCGTGGTTTTCCCCTGGTATGTCTCTCTCACCAGACTAAGAGATCCCACCTGGAGCCCCCTTAATGAAGCTGCTTTAGCTTTCTTTCTTTTGCCTTACATCCAGAGCGAAAACCTAACAAAAACAACTGAGATATTATCTTACCCCAGTAAGAATAGCAAAATTCAACAGAGCAGCAAACAACAAATGCTGGTGAGGTTGTGGAGACACTGGAAGCCTTATTCACTGTTGGTGGGAGTGTAAAATGGTGCAACCACTCTGGAAGGCACTATGGTACTTCCTCAAAAGTTGGAAATAGAAATACCATTTGACTCAGCAATTCTACTACTGGGAATATACCCTAATGAAACAAGAACTGCCACCCAAGCAGATATATGCACACCCATGTTTATTGCTGCTTTGTTCACAATAGCAAAGAGTTGGAAACAACCCAAGTTTCCATCAGCAAATGAATGGATAGAGAAGCTGTGGTATATTCACACAATGGAATATGATGCAGCACTGAAAAACAAAAAAATTCATGAAATATTCTACAAAAATACGTGACCATAGAGGACATTATGATGAGTGAAATATCTCAGTCACAAAAAGACAAATACTGTATAATGCCCCTGTTATAAAACAGGACTTACAGGGGGTTTGGAGAGAAACTAAGAAAAGAAGGGATAAATAATGTATACGGCATTGAGACGGACAAGGGGGAGAACTGTATAAAAGAAATATATATTACGTATTATTGGTGTGACAAGAGTCCAGAATAATAGCTGCATAGTAAATTAGTCTGTGGGGGGAGACTATATCACAATGAAAGATTTTTTTATTTTCTAAAGAAAAAACATACATGGGGGAAAGGAGGCAGGGAGGAAAATGTGCAACAATGAATGGATGGAAATCCAAGTTCTTTATAAATTTACAATAAAATCTTGATTAGAACTTTTAAAAAAGGAGACAAAGATTCTTACCACTGGTCCAATTGGCAGCACCATGATAGATGGAAAAGAAATCGAGGTTGTTAACAATTTCAGCTTGCTTAGCTCCACATTCAACACTCTTGGCACCACCAGTCAGGAAAGCAAAAGACAAATTGCATAAGGAAAGTCTGCTGTCTGGGACCTTTCTAGACTGCTAAATTAGTCTATAGACTAAGGTGTGCCTGATCCGGGCCCTGGTCTTCATAATTACTTGCTATGTATCAGAAAGCTAGACAATCAATAAGGATGACAGAAGAAGAATCGGTGCCTTTGAGTTGTGGTGCTGGAGAAGAGTATTGAACATACCATGGACTTCCCAGAGAAAAAAACAAGTCAGTCCTGGAGAGGGTGAAACCAAGCTGTTCCTTGGAGGCAAGGATTTTAAGGCTTCATCTCACACACTTTGGACATGTTGCCAAGAGGGACCAGACCTTGGAGAAGGACATCATGCTTGGAAGAGTGGAGGGTCATCACAGGAAAGGAAGACCCTGGATGAGATATATTGACACAATAACTGGGATAATGAGGGTAGATGTGCCAGAGGCAGTGAGATTGGCTCAAGTAGAGCAGGGTTCAGAGCGATTGTGCATAGGGTAACTAAAAGTTGAAGTAAATTCAATGGCATATGACAACAACCACAGTTTCTAGTCTATGCCAAAAAATTTAGAAGACTGCTATCTGTCCAATGACTGGAAGAATATTTATATTTCTTTCCATTAAAAAAAAACACCTGATCCTATGGAGTGCGAAAATTATCAAACAGCATCATTAATACCATATTCTAATAAAATCATGCTGAAAATTATCAGAGTTGACTGAAACAAGTACATCGACAGGAAACTTCCAGAAACTCAAGCTGGATTCAGAATAGGCCATGGTAACAGAAATATCATTGCTAACGTCAGATGAATCTTGGCTGAAAGAAGAGAATACCAGAAAGATGTTTACTTATGCTTTATTGACCATATAAAGTCACTCAACTGTGTGGATTGTAACAAATTATAATTAACACTGAGAAGAACGATAATCTTAGAAGTGTGTTCATGTAAAATCTACACATAGATCAAGAAGCTGTTGTGTAAACAGAACAAGGAAACACTGCATGATTTAAAATCAGGGAAAATGTGTGTCAGGGTTGTACCCTTTTACTAGACCTATTCAATTTCTATGCTGAGCAAATAACTTCAGAAGCTGGAAGAAGAATGTGACACCAGGATTGGAGGAACACTCAGCAGCACCCTGCATTATGCTGATGACACAGCTTTCCTAGCAGAGAGTGAAGAAGACTTAAAGCATTTACTGCAAAAGATCAAGAATTACAACCTCCAAGATGGGTTGCATCACAACAACAAGAAAACAAAATCCTCACCAGTGGACCAATAGGCAACATCATGATAGATGGATAAAAGACTGACCTTTTTAGCAATTTTATTTTCAAGACCCATTGATTTCACATGCAAGCAAGATTCTACTGAAGATTATCCAAAAACAATTAGAACAGCACATCAGCAGAGACCTGCCGGAAGTCCAGGCTGGGTTTAGAAGGGGTCGTGGTACTAGGGATATTGTTGCTGATGTTAGATGGATCTTGGCTAAAAGCAGAGAATACCAGAAGAAAGTCTATCTGTGTTTCATTGATTATGCAAAAGCATTTGAATGTGTGGATCATAACAAACTGTGGCTGACTCTGAGAAGAATGGGAATCTCAGAACAT
>NW_006399802.1:3888467-3908110 GCF_000299155.1 Elephantulus edwardii
CAGGATAGAGCAGGGTTTAGGGCTGTTGTGCATAGGGTCGCTATGAGTCGCAAATGACTCGACGGCACATAACAACAACAACAACATGGTAGTAATGCAATAGACAATAAAGCAATAAGAACTCCCTAACAGGGAGCTCTGGTGGGTGGCTTAGTGGAAAGGAGCTGCATTGCCAATTCAAAGACATGCGGTTCAAGTCTACCAGTTGCTCCATGGAAGATGGGCAATCAACTCTCATGCAGTTTACTTTCTCTGAAAACCAGCTAGGGTCAGCTACGGGTCAGTTCCAACTTGATGGGTACACAACAATATTTCCTTAATAAAATTGTGAAAAGAAATGTCCTTTTAGTCTATGGGAGTAATTTTGATGAAATCTTCCTTACCAAGTTTAAATCTTTTAAATGTTATGGGAATTGGTTTTGTGTGTGGCTGTTGTTGATGGGAGCAGATTCCCTTTGTGGAGTTAGTAGAGGTCAGACATGGCCATCCCCATGTGGACCTGGCTCTTTTTACATGCTGTCAAGGAACTCTCTGCAGTATGAAAAAACAAGAATGTCAGTTTAAAGAATAAGGTGGATCTGATCCAAGCCATGGTATTATTTTTATTATTACATCTTAGTGAAAGTTTACAGAAACTTTGGATTTCCATTCATACATTTTTGCACACTTTCCTGCCTACCCAGCCCTCCCCACAAGCCATGGTATTTTCCGTTGCTTCCTATGCATTTACAGTTGGATGGTGAGTAAGGATGATTGAAGAATTGACAATTGATACCTTTGAATTGTGTTGTTGGAAAAGAGTACTGAATATCCCATGGACTGGCAACAAAACGAGTCTGTCTTGGAGGAGGTATAAATAGGGTGCTCTTTATAGGCAAGGATGATAAAAAGTTGTCCCACACATTCTGGGAATGTTGTAAGGAGGAACCAGTCCTTAGAAAAAGCTCTCAATGCTCAGAAAGGCAGAGGGTCACTGAGTGAAAGAGGGGAAGACCTACACGAGATGTACTGACATATTTACTACAACCCTGGCCTATCAGGGATTCTGAGGATGGTGCGAGTTGGGACAAGGTTCACATCTGTTGTTCACAGTCCACTATGAGTTGTAGATTATTTGAAGGCACATAACATAACAACGATGTCACAGTCAATAAGAAGCGTAAAGTACTGAGGTGCCAGTGTGGAGACTGGAAGAGAAAGGAAAGAGCTAAGAAATTAACTGAGGGTCTTGAAGGGAGGAGTAGATTCTAGAGATTAATAAGGTAAAATTGATAAATATTATTGGAAATTCTAAGAGTTTATGGAACAGGAAATTAAAAGTGAAAGAGGTGGACTGAAAATTTAGTGAGGGCCCAAAAATAAGATGACAAGATCTCTTGCATCAAGCAAAGCAAACAAATCTTGATTCAACTCCTTAACTGCCTGACCAAGACAGCTTGTTTGTGAACAGTGAGTCAAAAACATTTATTACAAATCTTTTTAATTACACAGGTAACAGCTTCAGGGAAGACTTAGCTGGCATGGCTGGCTCGATCAATATCCCCTTCCTCATCCCTTCTACCCTGCATGTCTTAGGCCCCAAACTAAGGGTATTGCCAAGAAAGGTGCCTTTCACAGATAGACGGTTAGGTTCACAATTAGGTTAATGATTAACAAATGTTGTTGTTGTTACGTGCCCTTGAGTAGTAGATGACTCATAACAACCCTAGGAAAGAAAGACCTGAGCTCTGTTCATAGAGTTTCTGGAGGCAAGCCACTTCGGAAGTGGATGCCACTCCTGCTTCCAAGTTTGTTTTAATCAGAAAGCTCAAACACTGTCCCCCATGGGTAGCCATTATCACATTTGGCACATCAGTGTCACAGTTTTAGTATCACAGCAACCACGAGTTATCTCTGTACAGCAATGCACAGACCACTGCTATACCACATAGAAGAATGTTTGGCAGAAAACAAATAGTTGCTCTAAAATCTCCAACATAAGCCTTATCTAGATCTCTTATCTAGATCCCTCCAGAGCACAGTCCGGTGGTGGGCAGTGTGGGCCTTAGGGAGTTGTGCTGCTAGCCCAAAGGTTGCATGTCTCTAAAAGAGAAAGATTAACAATCTCCTCCTGTGAGATTTGCGGACTTGAAAACTCACTCAAGGGCAATGAATTGAGTTGCTGACTAACCTAAATCTGGTGGCTTGAGAACAGCTAGCTGGTCTAGGCTAGCATATATTTTGCACAAGTTCTCAGGAGGGGCCAGTCCTGGAGAAGGACATTCTGCTTGTGAAGTGGAGAAATAGTGCAAACGAGGAAGGTCCTCAACAGGAGGGATCAGTGAGATAGATAACAATGAACTCAAACATAGCCATGATCGGAGGACAGGGCAGGACTCAATGGCCCCTAAAAACATCCATTTAAGCCATGGAAGAAAGGGCTCAGAGTCTGCTTCTGTTAAGATTACAGCCAAGAGAGCTCTGTGGAGTGGTATTACTCCATAACACATGGGGTCCCTGTGGGCCAGAATTGGCCCCATGACAACAGGGTTGCTAGATCCATGTAATATCCTAAAGAACTGAATAACTCAGCATGCTCTGCTGCCTACAGCATGCAATTCCAGACCAAGAATCAGAGCAAACTCCTGAAAGATTTGTATTTGAGCTGGGTCTTCAAGGTAGGCAAAGAAGAAAAATAAGTACACTAAATGGTAGAAAAATAAGTACACTAAATGATAATGTTAAGTGTCCTTGAGTAGTAGATGACCCATAGCAACCCTAGGAAAGAAAGACCTGAGTACTGTTCATGGAGTTTCTGGAGGTAAGCTACTTTGGAAGAGTTGGCAGTTTCTTAAAGTATACCTAAAATGCTCTTGCACAGCATAGTGCAATAGAACTTTCTGCAGTGATTCTTCTTCAATATTCTACACCATTCATTACAGTAGTCACTGGTCACGTGTAATTACAGAACACTTAAGGTGTGTCTTGGAGAGTGTGAAACCAAGCTGCTCCTTGGAGGCTAGGACTCTGAAGCTCCATCTCATATACTTTGTGCATACGGCCAGGAGAGACGAGTCCTTGGAGAAGGACATTATGCTTGGAAGGGTAGAGGGACAACGCAAGAGAGGAAGACCCCAGATTAGATGGGTTGATACAGTGACTGGGGCTATGGGAGTTGATGTGTTGGAATTAGTGAGACTGGCTCAGGACAGGGCAGCATTCAGAGTTGCTGTACATAGGGTTGCTGTGGATTGCAGGCAACTGGATGGCACATAACAACAACAACAACAAGGTGTGGCTAATGCAACCAAGGAACTGAACTTATAATTATATTTTATTAATTTAAATTTAAATATCCATATGTAGTGCCTACTATTTTCAGCCAAGATCCATCTGGCATCAGCAATAATATCTCTGTTGCCACAGTCTGTTCTAAATCTGGCTTGGACTTCAGGTAGTTCTCTACGTACTGTTCTGGTCTGTTTTGGATGATCTTCAGCTATATTTTGCTTGCATGTGATATTACTAATATTGTTTGATAATTTTTACATTATGTTGTATCACTTTTGTTGGGAATGGACACAAATATGGACCTCTTCCAGTCAGTTGGCCAGGCAGCTCTCCTCTAAATTTCCTGGCATAGACTAGTGAGTATGTCTAGGTCTACATCTGTTAGTTCAAACATTTTAGTTAGTATCCCATAAATTCCTGGGCCTCATTTTTTTGCAAATGTCTTCAGTGAACATCTTCCTTCATTACCATTGGCTCTTGACCATATGGTACTTCCTTAAACATTTCATGTTGGCCAATTCTTATTGGGACAGTGATTCTGTGTATTTACTCCATCTTATTTTGATGTTTCCTGGATAATTCAAGTTTTTGGGAATTGCATCTCTCAGTACTATAATTTGAGGCTTGAATTTGGTTTTCAGGTCCTGGCTGAAAGCAGAGAATACCAGAACAATGTCTATTTGTGTTTTATTGATGATACAAAGGCATTTGACTATATGGATGATAATAAATTGTGGCTAACATTAAGAAGAATGGGAATCTCATAATACTTAATGGTGCTAATGTGAAACCTAGACCAAGAGAGAGCGAGAGAACACTATATGGTTTTTTGTTTTTTTTTTGGGGGCTGCTTGAACAATAAATTTATTGTGTTTATCTGAAAAATCTTCACAGAAAATTGGTTTAGCTATCAGCAGCCCGCTCCTGAGCTCTGAGGAAGCTTGCTTTCTTCTGAGCTACCCGATCTTTCTTCTGGGCAAGAGACATTTTGGGGCGATTCCACCTCTTCTTTTTAACATCTTTCTTAGGCTTCTTCTCATAGACTGGATTCTCTCGTATGGCAGCATGTGCTTTCTTATACATCTCCTCCATCATGTCTGGAGCTACGTTGTTCTTTATGTATTGAGAGAACTGTTTCTTATAAGCATCTTCATCTTCTTCCATTAGGTAACGCATATAATCCACAACATTCTGACCTATGATGTGTTTCCGATGTACTTCTGCATTGAATTCCTTGCTTTCTGAATCATAACCAGGGAATCGCTTGGTACTATGAGGACTAGACAAGCCTCCATCCACAGCTCCCTTCAGAGCCCCAAACACTTTATTTCCTGTGGTAGTTCTGGCAAGGCCTGCATCCAAATAGCAGGTGAAGGCACCTGGTTGGCCATCAATGCTTTCCACATTGTATTCATCTCCAGTTACCTCCACTTGGCCTTCATAAATCTTATCCATGCCAAACCTATTGAGAAGCCTGCGGGCCAGCAGCAGGCCAGTACAATATGCTGCAGCGTAATTTGTCAAGCCAACTTTCACACCATACTTAGGAAGTTCATGAGCATAGGCTGCGCAGACTATCATATCCCCTTCTATACGGGCATAAGCAATCTGGCAAATTATATCTCTGTTGGTTACACGAACTATCATCCTGTATTTAGGTGTGTTGTATTTATTTTTATCCTGAATTACCAAGCGTTTCCGAGCATAGTAATCAGTTTTACCCTCGCGTCGTCTTCTAAATTTCACTTGGTATCTCTCGAAGTAGGCCTTATTCTTGACAACTTTAACAAACCCCATCTTGCTGAACAGAGACAGAAGTGCCCAGCTCGAAAGATGTGTATCAGAGTTGTATCCTCTCTCCATCCCTATTCAATCTGTATTCTGAGAAAATAATTTGAGAAGCTGGATATTATGGAGAAGAATGTGGCCTCAGGTTTGGAGGGAGACTTATCAATAACCTTCAGTATGCAGATGAGATAACTTTGCTTGCTGAAAGTGAAGAGGACTTGAAAGGCTTGGTGCAGAAGATCAAATATCTGTCTTGGAGAAGGTTGAGCCAGAGAGCTCCCTGGAGGCAAAGCTTTGTCACAAACTTTGGGCATGTTGCTGTTGTTGTTGTGTGTCATTGAGTCGAAACTGACCCATAGTTGATCCACCAGTGGGTTTTCTGAGGGATTAAATCACGTGGGAGGAGATTGCCCCTATTTCTACCATGGAACGGCTGATGGGTTCGAACCACATACCTTGCATTGGTAGCACAATTCTTTACCACTAAGCCACCAGAGCTTCCTTAAGCATATTGCTAGGAGAGGCAATGCCTTAGACAATGACATCATGTTTGGAAGGGTGGAGGGTCAGTGAAAGAAAGGAAGACCCTCAACCAGATGGATTGACACAGTAACTGCAGCAATGGCCTCGAGTGTGTCAGAAATGATGAGGATGCACAGGATAGACAAGGTTCAGATCTGTTGTTCATAAGGTTGCATTGAGTTGTACTTTCCTTAACAGCGCCTAAAAACTACAAGTAGCTATATTGTTGTTTGTTGTTGTTATGTGCCGTCGAGAGAGTAGCTATATTAGACAGCGTAATTCTGGAGTCTATATAGCGAATCCAGATTCTATTTCACTTGCTTATTGCTTGCTTCATTCTCCTTAAGACATTGTCTATCTCTGTCCTTTTCTGATTACTTCCGATTTGGTATGATAGTTGGTCACTTACCAGCTTCCAACATTAGCTGTTTTTTGGTTATTGGTTTCCTCTCTCTTTCATCACAGCAGATCCCTAGAGTATCTTCCATTTGTTTCAACCTTGATACTTCCCTATGCTGCGCTGGAAGGTTAGATCCAGTACCTTCACAGGATCCAGTCCTTTCTTGGACCTTCTGGGAGTCGGGGGGAGTGTCTCATTTACTTCTTCCTCCAGTCTCTTCTTTTCCGTGGTACTTTAACCACCCAGTTAGTAGCCTGGAAGAGTCTTTGATGCCTTTCCTACCAAAGTAGTTAGAATATGTAACAAATGAGAAGGAGAGGGTTATAACTGGTTGAATAAATACTCTGACTTAAGGTCTTTGGTAGTAGGTAAAGGGTTCCATCCTGAAGCTTTCTCAGCCAGGCATTTTTAAACTGTGACTTATGTAAAGATGACAATATTGATAAGTTTATTACAATCATGGATAGATTCAAAGAGGTTCTTTACAGTTCAAAACTTAGAGCCAACTTTAACATGATGATAGGTAATGACGACAAATTTCAGATCCTGTATTTGAATAGTGTGAAAAGAGCAAGGGCTGCATGAGGACAGCCCTAACTGACCTTTATCACCTTCAGAAAGGGAAATGATCCCCATCCACAGCATCAATAACACAAAACCAATTCCCATGAGGCCATACATGTCTCCCACAGTCGTGTAACTCTTCCTACTCATCTCTACACCACTTACTGTTTTGCTGAGTTAAAAAATCCAGTTTTATAGCTCACAGACCACACAGAACCATATTGGGGAGGTCAAAATGTTATAATCCAGTTTAATAACAGATATATTCAAGACAGCTCAGCTACTTAAACATGCATGCAGAAACCTCAGCCCTCAAGCCTCATGGTGTGGTGTTCCCAAGTTCTCAGTCCTGCCAATATTGTCTTCCCACCCCCAGTTGTCAAAAAAATTTCTGTCTTGCCAATACTGGCTCTTCCCCCACCCAAAGTCCCATATCATGTCAAGTCTCCAGCTCTCCAGGAGTGTTGCTACTGTCAGTGTAGCTGGAGCAGGAAGGGTGTACTACATTATGTTGCTTCTCTTCAGTGGCACCAGAAAATCTCTCACTGGTAATTAATTGCTTAATTCAATGGCATGACTAGCCAATCCTCTTGCAGATTGTTGAGACTAGCCAATCCCCTTGTGGAATATTACATAGCCAATCCACTTTGGGATAGGATAACACACCTATTTGCATATTCCCACACATCTACAAAGCAAAGTCAAGTAATGACTAGTAAAAGTCATATTGAAAGATAAACTCCGGAGGCAGAAATAGTTGCTTAGATATCAATAAGGAGCTCTGGTTGTGTAGTGTTTAGCATGTTTGGCTGCTAACTAAATAGTTGTGGAAATTCAGTATAATCTTATTGTTGTCGTGTACCATTGAGTCACAACCAACCCATAGCTGACCCTCCAGCGGATTTCAGAGGCAGTTAATTGTAGGGGAGGAGATTGTCTATTTTTCTTCTGTGGAGCAGCTGGTGGATTCGAACTGTGTGCCTTCAAGATTGCAGTGCAGCTTCCGACCACTAGGCTATCAGAGCTCCCTAATAATAATCTTGGAAAATATTAATCGGAATAAGGTTTAGCAACAGAATGACAGGCTTGCTTAGTTACACAGTGAACAGAATGCACCTGAATCACGTCAGGTTCTGACTACTTCTTTTCAAGCAGGAATATTAACAAACTGACTAGTGACAGGATGGTAAAGGAAGTGGTAATCTGTCACATAAAGACTAGCCTACAAGACTTAGAAGAGCAGACCATGCATAAGAGATGACAAAGTCAGTGTTCTGCCCTGTAGGGAGGTCACATAGCAAAGGGAGCGAGCAGGCATGATTTACAAGAACAAAACCAAAGAAGTAAAATAAATAGAAAATCTTAGAAAAAGATGAGTGCATTTTACTGAGTATAAAATAAGATACAAAAGGACAAATATTGTATAATCTTACATGAAATATCCATAATAAGTTTATGGATGTAGATAAATATTTATTAGAGATTATTGGGAGCAAGTGCATAGTAAAGACTGGAAAAATATTTCTTTTTTTTTTCTTCCTTTATTGTATGCCATCAAATCGGATCCAACAGACACAGGAGGAGATTTCCCCCTCCTTCTCCAGTGTTGCTGGTGGATTTGAACCATGGAAAGGTATTTTTTTTAATTAATTTTAATGAAAATTTACAGAGACTTTGGATTTCCAGTCATTCATTGTTGCACTTTTCTCCCTTCCCAACCCTCCCCCCTAGCACACTACCCTCTTGGAAAAGTAAAAGAAAAATTCTTTCATTGTTTTACAATCCCTTCCCCCAGGTCCACTCCACGATGGAGGCTTTGTTCTGGACTCCTGTCATGGCAATAATACCTAAACGGTTTTCTCCTTCATCTGTTTCAATGCAGTATATATTATTAAACCCATCTTTCTCAGTCTCCTCCCAACCCCGAGGTCCATCCCGTTTTACAGCAGTGGCATCATGCAGTATTTGTCCTTTTTGACTGAGAGTCCTCTTTTACTTTTTCACTCAGTATAATGTCCTCCAGGGTCACCCATTTTGAATAACCTTGCATGAGTTCCTTGTTTTTCAATGCAGCATAGTATTCCATTGTGTGAATTTACCACAGATTCTCTATCCATTCATTTGTTGATGGGCACTTAGGTTGTTTCCAACTCCTTGCTATTGTGAACAAAGCCGCGATAAACATGGGTGTTCATACATCTGCTTGGGTGGCAGTTATGGTCTCTTTGGGGTATATTCCCAGCAGTGGAATTGCTGGGTCAAATGGTATTTCTATTTGCAACTTTTTAAGAAAGCACCACACTGCCTTCCACAGTGGTTGCACCATTTTACACTTCCACCAACAGTGAATAAAGGTTCCAGTTTCTCTACAACCTTGCCAGCATTTGTGGCTTGCTGTTCTGTTGAATTTTGCTATTTTTACTGGGGTGAGATGATATCTCATAGTTGTTTTTATTTGCATCTCTCTTAGAGCTAGGGATTTTGAACATTTCTTTATGTGTTTGTTGGCCATCTGAATGTCCTCTTTGGTGAAGTGTCTATTCATAGCCTGTTCCCATTCAATTGGATTGTTTATCTTGCTGTGGTGCTCAAGTATTTTATAAATTCTATATGTAAGTCCCTTATCAGACATGTCATTACTAAATACTTTTTCCCAGTCTGTGGCTTCCCTTTTACCCTGTTGGAGAAGCTTTTGGATGTGCATAGGGATTTGATTATTAGAAGGTCCCATTCATCTATTTTATCTTCTGGTTGTAGATTTTTCAGGATGGTTGGAAGACTGTTTATGTTGTGGATTAGGACTTCTAGAGTTCTTCCAAGCTTTTCTTTAATGAAGTTCGTAGTCCTCCATTTTAGTCCTAGGTCTATGATCCACCTAGACTTGGTTTTTGTGTATGGAGTGAGATATGGGTCTTGCTTGAGTCTTGTGCAGATAGTTTTCCAACTTTGCCAACACCATTTGTTAAAAAATGCTGTCATTTCCCCACTTAAGTGATTTAATCTCCTTGTCAAAAATCAGTTGACCATAGGTAGGTGGGCTGATTTGTAGGTTCTCAGTTCTATTGATCTGTGTGTCTGTCATTGTACCAGTTATCATGCTGCCTTAACCACCACGGCAGTGTAGTAGGATTTGAAATCAGGGAGTGAGATGCCTCCTACCTTTTTTTTCTCTTTTTAAGGAGTGCTTTGCTTATTCAGGGCTTTGGAAAGGTATTTCTTAAAGAGTACTGAGGTTTGTTAAGAGTGATTTATAAACAAATGAGTATGTATATTTCATAACTGTATACATAAAAATAATTGAAATGGCAAATGTTTTGTTATGTATTTTTACCAAAGCAATGAACAGAAAAGTAGAAATATGGGCATGTTTCAGGTCAGTGTAAAGAAAATGTGCCCATTTGCCAGACTGTGTGTTCTTAGCAGTCTAACCTGATGCACAGGCAGAGTTTAGTTGAGACTCTGGAGGAACAAGGTCAAACACGTCCCAAAGCCAGTCTGCTCAAATATTGTCTCCACAGTACTAAACAGACAATTCAAAATATGCAGGCCCTGTACTTGCTGACCCTGTTTACTTTACAGGTTCTATATTAAGTGTCAGACTCTTCTGATTCTAGCTCAGGATTCTAATTAAATAATCTTGGCTCCTTTCATGCAGGAAACAGGTTTTAAGCACAGAACCTCTAGCACCAAACAGAATGGCAACATAATTTTAGCTCCTGAGCAAAATGGGTCTTACAATAGCTTCCGTACAGTGTGCACATTAACATTTGAATATGCTGTATAATAAGCCTGCTAATTACTTTGAGAAGAATACTTGAAGAATAAAATAAGCTGTGATCATTAGAGGAGAAAGGGGTTAGCAAGTTATGGCACGGGCTGTTGCTTGAGATTCAAAAGTACATGGCACTTCTCATCGCCAGTGAGAGGTAATTACAGTGATCACAAAATGTGGTGATAGTGGCAGATCGTGACCAGAATTTTATTGGAAATGGTTTTCTTGCCACATTCAGATGTACTACTAACAGGAAAGTATCCTGTATCCCCATCTGGCTGTTTGAATGTATTGAGCAGTTTACAATGTGACCCTGTTGGTTTTATGACTAATCTCAATTTTGTAGAAAATGGTAGAAAAATCCACCAGGATTTGAAGTTGACATGACAAGATTTAGGTAGGATGAGGAACTTGGTAATCACGTGTTGGATTTTGTCCTCCTTGTTCATTATCAGGCCGAGTACAACTCATATGACCTTATGAACAGATCTGAACCATGTCCTATCCTGTGCCTCCTCACCATTTCTGACACACTCAAGCCCATAGCTGTAGTGACTGTGTCAATACGCCTGGTTAGGGTCTTCTGATCCTTTGCCATGCCTCCATCTTTCCAAGACTGTTGTCCTTCTCCAAGGACTAGCCTCTCCTAGCAACATGCCCAAAAATCTTCCCATGCTAGTTACTGCCTCTGAAAACCTACTGGAGGGTTAGTCAGTTCTGACTTGACAGCAAACAGCAATATTATCAGCACAATTCGAGACAGTGGCTCCAAATCGTGCTGCCAGTCACTCTATTCTTGTCACGCTCTTATATGTGCAATGGGTAAGAAAATAATTTTTAAATATTAACATTTCTGCCTTCCATCCATCCTTGCTCTTTCCGTCTGTCAGTCCTTCTTCCTTTCTGTTTCGCTTGCACGTTTCACGAGATGGGGCAGAGCCTCTGGTCCTCTCGCAACACCTGAGGATCCAGGAACCGACCACGGTGATGGAAGAGGACCAGGAGCTGGAGAAAAAAAATAGATGGTTTATAGACCTCAATGGTGGGAGGAGAGAGGAAGACTGCCCTGGAAATAGGTCCAGGCAGCGGGAACAAGTAGGCACTGTGTGACCTTTGTATCGCACAAAGAAGACCATACCCTAGGAAATTCTCCTCGGTACATGATCATGAAGAACTTAGAGGTCGAATTTGGCGGTTACGCGACTCATCCTTCAGAGAGCAAGAGTAATTGCGCATTCAGACTCACAGTGGCCTTCCAAGCCGTGGAGCCATTACAGAGAGGCCTGAACGAGCTCCTGAATGCCAGCATGTCCTTGACAAGTTTGAGGCAAGCATCAGGTTCTACACGGACCAAAGAGCAGAGCAAAATGAAACCACGCTCCAGTCCCTTATGTGCTAGGTGATGCAGATGTTCTAGGATAGTCTCCCCCAGGGCATGTGGGACCCATCAAGTAGTCTTCTGTGATTACTGCACATTTTGGACTTCAGAAAGGCCCACTTTGGGAGCTTTAGTAGCCTAGTGGCAAGAAGCTGCACTGTAATCCCAGAGGTGAACGGTTTGAATCCACCAGATGTTCAGTCAGAGAAGGAGGGGCAATCTTCTCCTGTACCAGTCAGACCCGATTTGACAGTACACTCACAAAAAATAATAAAATAAAAATAAATTTAAAAGAGTATTTAATTTAAAAAAAGAAAAATGGGCTTCTAGCGATCGTCCCACTGCAGCTGTTGGATTCCCTGCAGGTATGTTTGTGTTCTAATAAATTCCCTCTTTTGCTATTAACAACAACAAAAAAAAACAACAAAAACCCACAAACCCAAAACCATTAACATTTCTTCAGACTTCAAAGAAGTGTCCTTTTAGTCTAGAAAGGCAATTTTTAAAACAAACTTCATTTAAATTCTTTACCTTTTGTAGTTTGCCTCTCTACTCGGAAATCTACAGTGGCCATTCCCTTCTTTTAATATATTAATCGGACCTTCTGATGTTTGTGTAAAATATGACCTTTTTTAATTTGAAAAATGTTTATTTACAAACTATTTGTAAACCTATCCATCAATAACAATAAAACATGATAAAAAGAACTTTTATTAATAGAAATAATGTTCTTGATATACGAAAACTAGATATTTTGACAATTTGATAAGTAAAATCAACTTTTGATTAAAAACAACAAATAAAAAGCTTCTAACATAATCTCATATCCAGCTTCCACTTAGTCTTTCAAGGATTACTTATTTTCTTCAATAATTTTACTAAGAATCCCTGAGATGATTGTGAACTTTTTAAAATCAATTATTAAATAGACTATATATCAGGATTTTGAATGTTCACCTTTCTGTTCCTGATTGCCATTTTTAAAAAAATATGTCGAGCAGAAAGTATAGTAAATAATTTTTATTGGTTTGCATACAAGTATGACCTTTTAATGAATGTTGGTTTTGTGTGCCATAGAGTTGGAACTGACCCATAGCTGACCCTCCAGCAGGCTTTCAGAGGCACTTAAGTGCACAGAAGAAGATTGCTCAACCTTCTCCTTCAGAATAGTTGATGGATTCACATCACATGTCTTCAGGATTAGCAGGGCAGGTTCTTATTGCTAGGCAACCAAAGGTTTCTTTCAATGCTATAGTACAGCTATACATAATGGGGTGGAGGATGCTGATTTTATTTAAGAATACTGTTAAGAAGCAGCACATAATAATTTATTAACTCTCAAACCTTCAGTATATAACTTAAAAAAATTATATAACAAGGGAGATATGCATAAACTATTTCTGCTGTGCACCAAAGTATAATGGTTGTCTTATAATCGAGCTGCAAACAACTAAGTCATCTTTTTCAGGGAAAATATTTTTTCTTGTAAAAATTACTGACAAACAACAGTATTTTGGACTGAAGTATTTGGCAGACATTTTCTCAAGAGGAACAAAGTGAGGCTGCACTTCAAGGAAAACAACTGACAGTATTTGTGATGAATTTCAAGCTTTTAAGCAAAAGTTCAAATTTTGGAAATCTAGGTTTTGTCATTGTGAACTTGACAGTCTCCCAGTTCTTAAGAACTTCTGAGGAAACTGACAAGTAAATGTGGGTTAGGATTTTTTTTTTACTTTATTGTTTTGTTTGTTTTTCTTTTGATAACACATAATGAAATGTGTCAGCATTTTAATACCTGCATAACCCAGTGAGTCAATGTTTTCCACACACTCAAAGGATAATTTTACAAAGTCATAGATATATAAAAATCAAACCAAAGTATAGGCAGAGCAATGGATTTTCTTTTTTTTAGTATATGTGCTGCCGAAGCTAGCACGAGCAAACTGACCCACACAAAGCTACCGCTTGGTTAATTCTGGTGTAGAATAAGAGGTAATTTATAATAGTTTGAAAAGTCTATTAATAATAATTGTCCCATTTCCAATTGCATATCTTTCTGAGGCTACATTTTCTTCATATAATCCAACCAAAACAATGTACATAAACAGCTGAACACAGAAGTAAATGTGAGCGTTCTGCTGTCATCCATTAAATTGTGCATTAAAAAGATTTAAAAATATGTGGAATACCACTCTTCTTAACATTTAAAAATTGGTCATTTTCATGTGTATGCTATTTATGTTTGTTGTTGTTGTTGTTATGTGCCGTCGAGTCGTCTGCGACTCATAGCAACCCTATGTACAACAGCCCTAAACTCTGCTCTGTCCTGTGCCAATCACAGTCTCTTACACTCCCATCCCAATTATCCCAGTCACTGAATCAATCCACCTCATAGAGGGCCTACCCCTCCTGCGCTGTCCCTCCACCCTCCCAAGCATGATGTCCTTCTCCAAGGACCGGTCTCTCCTCACAACATGTCCAAAGTATGTTAGATGGAGCCTCAGAACCTTGCCTCCAAGGAGCCACCCGGTTTAACCCTTTCCAGGACAAATGTGTTTGTTTTCCTAGCAGTCCATGTTATTCTCAATACTCTTCTCCAGCACCACAGCTCAAAGGCATCAATTTTCCTTCTATCCTCCTTGGTCATTGTCCAACTCTCTGATGCATAACAAGTGATTGCAAAGACCATGGCCTGTATCAGACGCACCTTAGTCTCCACAGAGACACCATTGCTCTTCAGTACTCTGGAGAGGTCCCTAACAGCAGACTTTCCCATGGCAATGCGCCTTTTAATTTCCTGGCTGCTGGTGCTAATACTCTTGACTGTGGAGCCAAGCAAACTAAAACTATGTACAATCTCAATCTCTTCACTATACATCCTGATGCTGCCCATTGGCCCAGTGGTGAGAATCTTTGTCTTCTTGACATTCAGCCTCATCCATATTGGAGGCTGCAGTCCTTGACCCTCTGCAGCAGGTGCTTCAGGTCCTCTTCAGTTTTGGTAAGCAGGGCTGTGTCATCTGCATAACGCAGATTGTTGATAAATCGTCCACCAACCTTGACCCCACATTTCTCCTCAAAGAGCCCAGTCTCCCGGATAATCTGTTCTGTGAACAGGTTGAGAAGGTATGGAGATAGGACACATCCCTGGCGTACGCCCTTCCCAATTTTGAACCATGCAGTGTTCCCTTGCTCTGTTCTGACGACTGCCTCCTGGTCCAAGTATAGGTTTCACATTAGAACGATCAAGTGTTCTGGGATTCCCATTCTTCTCAGAGCCAGCCACAGTTTGTTATGATCCACACAGTCAAATGCCTTTGCATAATCAATGAAACACAGATAGACATTCCTCTGGTATTCCCTGCTTTCAGCTAAGATCCATCTAACATCAGCAACAATATCCCTAGTACCACGACCCCTTCTAAACCCAGCCTGGACTTCCGGTCTCTGCTGATGTGCTGTTCCAGTCGTTTTTGTATAATCTTCAGTAAAATCTTGCTTGCATGTGGAATCATTGAGATTGTTCTGTAGTTTCCACACTCTGTTGGGTCACCTTTCTTTGGGATAGGAATACGTAATTTATTATTTTTAAGTATATTCACTTTTTCTTAATTTTATAATAGTCAAAGTCATCATCATGGACTTGGAAGTGACTCACAGCTGAGCCTCCAGGTAGTTTGCAGAGGTATCCTTCTCCCACGGAGCCTCTAGTAGATTTGAACTGCCTTGTGTTATCAGATAGACTACTAGAAAGATGCTTATTTGTGGGTTTGATTGTTTGTTTGTTTTTAACTATGTAAAAGCATTTGATTATGTGGATCATAACAAAATATAAGTAACATTGAGAGGACTGAAAATCCCAGAACATTTAATTGTGTTTATGTAGAACCTATAAACAGAGCAAAAAACAGGTGTCCAACACAATGGAACATTGATGGTTTGAATCAGGAAAGGTTTGTGTCAGGGGTGTATCCTCCAGATCTTTAGGTTTTGAGCTGTCAAAAGGTTGCAAAATACCTCTGCCAATCCCATAATCAGTGTCTGAGGGTTTGTATTATTCCATATTCTCATAAACATTTGTTGTCCATATTTGTTTTTTCCTAGACACATCTTAGGCATGTGAAGGGATATCCTGTTATGAACTTGGTTTTTTATTTTCCTAATGGTTAATGAAGGAGCTCTGGTGACCTGATGGGTAAGGAGTTATGCTGCTAACCCAAAGACAGACAGTTCAAATCCACCAGACGCTCTGTGAGAAAAAGATGGGCAATATTTTCCCATGCAACTTAAAATGCCTTTGAAAATCCACTGAAGGTCAGCTGTGAGTCAGTTCCTACTACACAGCACATAACAATGGCTAATGATGTGGAGCATCTTTCATGAGTTTGCTGGCTGTTTGTAGCTATTCTTTCCGTCGCTCATCAGTCAGTTTGCTGACTGTGGTGGTTTGGATGTCACTGTGATGCTGGATGTTATGCCACTGATATTTCAAATACCAGCAGAATCCTCATGGTGAACAGGTTTCAGGGGAGCCTCCACACTAAGAAGCAGGACTGAACATCCACTTCTGAAATAACAGAATTGTATAGCTCTATGTATAAGAGAAGAACATTATTGGCTATGCCACCAGAAGATGAGCCGCTCAGGGTGGAAGGCACTCAAAATGCAATGGGGTAAGAGCTGCCTCCTCTGGGTAGACTCTACCATAATGCTGCTGATGGAGAAGTTTTCACTCAATGAAGAACCTTCATTTGCTGACGTGACAAGACTTAAAATGAAGATAGACAGTTTCAAACATCCCTTAATAACTGGAACATGGAATATATAAAGTATGAATCTAGGAAAATTGGAAGCTGTCAGAAATGAAATGGAATGCATAAAAACTTACATTCCAGGTGAGCTCTGGTGTCCTAGTGGCAAGAAGCTGCACTGCAATCCCAGAGGTATGCAGTTTGAATCCACCAGATGCTCTGCTGGAAAAGGAGGGAAAATCTCCCCCTGTACCTGTCAGATCTGATTTGACGGTACAAACACACACACACACACACACACACACACACACACACACACACACACATCATCATCATCATCATCATCATCATCATCATAATGTAAATTTAAAAAAAAACAACAACAAACTTACATTCCAGGCATCAGGGAGTTGAGATAGACTGGTATTGACCATTTTTAATCAGACAAGCATATGATCAACTATGTCAGGAATGACAAAACTGCAGAGGAATAGTAGTCATTTATAGTAAAAAAGAACATTTGAATATCTACCTTGAAACACAATGCTGTAATAGGACACTGTTGTTTTTATATGCCATTGAGTCAGCCGTTACTCACAGTGACCTTATGTACATATGATAGCTCTGAACTCAGCCTTATCCTGTGCTACTCCGACTCTGACAAACTTACTTCCATTAAACCAGTTACGGTGTCAATCCATCTAATCTAGGGTCTTCCTCTCTTGCGCTGTCCCTCCATCCTTCCCATAAGTATAAAAGATGTTTTTTTATACTAGTTTATTTACAAAATTAGAATACATTGTTTTTGAGAACAGATTCTTCCAATTTCCCTCATCCCCCCATCAAATAGTACAACTCCATGAAGACCTATTAATACAATTATTATTATTCAAATATATGCACTAACCACTGAAGCCAAAGATAAAGAAACTGAAGATTTATACCAAATTTTGCAGTTGGATATTGATTGAACATGCAATCAAGATGAATTCTTAGTAATTGGTGACTGGAATGTAAAAGCTGGAAACAGAAATAGTAGTAGTTAGAAAATATGTCCTTGGTGACAGAAGTGAGCCTGGAAACCATGTAACAGAATTTTGTACAATGACTAACTTATTTGTTGCAAATACTTTTTTTTAATTTCTTTTTTGTATGAGTATACCGTCAAATCAGATCTGACTGGTACAGGAGGAGATTGTCCCTCCTTTTCCCGGCAGAGCATCTGGTGGATTCGAACCATGCGCCTCTAGGATTGTAGTTGCAGCTCCTTGCCACTAGGCCACCAGAGCTCCCCTGCAAATACTTTTTAAAAAAAAAACAACTCATAAGGAGCAACTATAGACACAAATTTCACCTGAGGGACTACACAAGAATCTATTGATTAGATCTGTGGAAAAAGTTGATGGAGAGAAGTCAGTATCAGCAGTTAAAACCAGGCCAAGGGGCTGACTGTGGAACAGACTACATGAAAATTCAAACTGAAGGTAGAGTAAATGAAAACAAGTGCATGAGAACCAAAGTTGGAACTCAAGTCTATTCCAACTGAATTAAAAAACCATCTTAAAAATATATTTGATGGGGAGCTCTGGTAGCCTAATGGATAAGGAGTTGCTCTGCCAACCCAAAAGCAGAGGGTTCTAATCCATTCCCAATCCATGACAATGAGAGAACAAGTAATCCCTATACATGAACTGATAGGTATCTATATTATTAATAAAGCAATAATTATTATTATTTTTAAATATATTTGATGCTTTGAACACTAATGACTGAAGACTAGATAAGTTGTGGAATGACATCAAGGGCATCATGCATGAATAAAGTAAAAGATTATTACAAAGACAGAGAAGAAAAGAAAACCCCAACACACACATAATGGATTTCAGAACTCCATTGGAATGAAAAAAAACCCAAACAAGGAGAAAGCAGGCTGTTACAGAAGATTCAAAGTGCAGTTTGACAAGACAAAAGAAAGTATCATAATGAAATGTACAAGGACTGGGAGTCAGAAAACCAAAAGGGAAGAATACACTCAGTATTTCTTGAGTTGAAAGGACTAAGAAATAAATTCAAGCCTCAAGTTGCAATACTGAAGGATTCTATGGACAAAATACTGAATGATGCAGGAAGCACCAAAAGAAGAGGGAAGAAATTCAATCATTATACAGAAAGAATTGGTTGACACTGAACTATGTCAGGAAGCAGCACAGGGTCAAGAACCAATGATAAGGTGGGAAGAAGTTCCAGCTGTATTGAAGGCGTTAGCCGGGGCAGGGGGGTGGGGGTGGGGGTTAAGGGAAACTCCAGGAATTGGTGAAATATCAAGTCTTATGTTTCAACAAACAGATGCAGCCCTGGACATGGTCATTAGTCTATTCCAAGAAATCTAGAAGACAACTATCTATCTCATCAACTGACTAGAAGAGATTCATTTGTTCCTATTTCAAAATAAAAAAGGTGTTACACCTGAGTATGGAAATTATTTAACAATTAATACCACATGCAGGTAAAATCTTGCTGAAGATTATTTTTAAATGTTTGGAACAGTACATTGAAAGGAAACTACCAGAAATCCAAGCTGGGTTCAGAAGAGGCCATGGCATATATTGTTGTCAGATGCATTTTGGCTGAAAGCAAAGTATATCAGAAAAATGTTTACTTGTATTTTATTCGCAATGCAAAGGCATCCAACTATTTGGATCATAACAAATTATGGTTAACATGAAGAATGGGAACTTCAGAATAATTATACTCCTGCAAAACCTGTACATTAGACCAAGAAGCAGTTGTCCTACGAGAACAAGGTAACATTGCATAGCTTAAAATCAGGAAAGGGGTGCATAAAGATTTTATCATTTTTCCAAACCTATCCATTCTATGCAAAGGCATTTGACTGTGTGAATCATAACAAACTGTGGCTGACTCTGAGAAAATGGGAATCCCAGAACACTTGATCGTGCTAAAGAGAAACCTATACTTGGACCAAGAGGTCAGAACAGAGCAAGGAAACACTGCATGGTTCAAAATTGGGAAGGGCGTACACCAGGGATGTGTCTTGTCTCCATACCTTTTCAACCTGTACGCAGAACAGATTATCCGGGAGGCTGGGCTCTATGAGGAGAAATGTGGGGTCAAGATTGGTGGACGATCTGTCAACAATCTCTGATATGCAGATGATACAACCCTGCTTGCTGAAAC
>NW_006399802.1:3908210-3953666 GCF_000299155.1 Elephantulus edwardii
CAGAGGGTCAAGGACTGCAGCCTCCAATATGGATTGAGGCTCAATGTCAAGAAGACAAAGATTCTCACCACTGGGCCAATTGGCAGCATCAGGATAGATGGTGAAGAGATTGAGATTGTTCACAGCTTCAGTTTGCTTGGATCCACAGTCAACACTCTTGGCACCAGCAGCCAGGAAATTAGAAGACATATTGCCATGGGAAAGTCTGATGTTTGGATCTCTCCAAAGTACTAAAGAGCAATGGTGTCTCTTTGGAGACTAAGGTGTGTCTGATACAGGCCATGGTCTTTGCTATCACTTGTTATGCATCAGAGAGTTGGACAATAACTAAGGAGGATAGAAGGGAAATTGATGCCTTTGAGCTGTGGTGCTGGAGAAGAGTATTGAGGGTATCATGGACTGCTAGGAAAACAGATTCATCCTGGAAAGGGTCAAACCGGGCGGCTCCTTGGAGGCAAGGATTCTAAGGTTCCATCTAACATACTTTGGACATGTTGCAAGGAGGGACAGGTCCTTGGAGAGGGACATCATGCTTGGTAGGGTGGAGGGACAGCACAGAAGGGGAAGGCCCTCTATGAGGTGGATTGATTCCGTGATTGGGGTAATCGGGATGGATGTGTCAGAGATGGTGCGACTGGCACAGGACAGAGCGGAGTTTAGGGCTGTTGTACATAGGGTCGCTATGAGTCGCAAGCAACTCAATGGCATATAACAACAACAACAACAATCCATTCTATATGTTGAGCAAATCACTCCAGAAGCTAGACTATATGAAAAAGAAAGAGGTATCAGGACTGGAGAAAGACTCATCAACAAGCTGCATTATGCAGATAACATAAATGTGTGCTTGCTGAAAGAGAAGATGACTTCAAGCACTTACAGAAAATTAAAGACTACAGCCTTCAATATGGGTTACATCTAAACATCGACAAAACAAAAATTCTTACTACTGGACCAATAGGCAAAATCACGATGGAGGAAAGATTGAAGTTGTCAATAATTCCCTTTTACTTGAATCCACTAACAACAGTCAAGAAATCGAGGAAAACTGCTGTCAAGGACCTCTCCAAAGTGATAAAGAGTAAGGGTGTCAGTTTAAAGACTAAGGTGCACTTCATCCAAGCCATAGTAGTTCAATTGCTTCCTATGGATCTGACGGTTGAACAGTAAATAAGGAAAAAGAATACTGATTCCTTTGAATTGTGGTATTGGCAAAGAGTATGGCATATACCATGGACTGCAAAAAGAACAAACAAATCTATTTTGGAAGAAGTGCAAACTGCATACACAACATACAACAGAGGCAAAGGTGAAGAAACTTCATTTCACATACTTTGAGCCTATTTTTAAGAGGGTCCAGTTCAGGAAAAAGCCATCTTGCTGGGAAAGGTAAGTCAGGAAAAGAGAGCAAAATCCTCAACAAGATAGACAAGACAGTGGATACCACAATGGGCTTGAGCATGACAGAGGATGGGGCAGACCAGGGCATGGTTCAGATCTGTTATTCTTTTTTAAAAAAACTCTATTATTTGTGTGTGTGTACCGTCAAATCAGATCTGACTGGTACAGGAGACAATTGCCCCTCCTTCTCCAGCAAAGCATCTGGGTGATTCAAACCGGGTACCTCTGGGATTGCAGTGCAGCTTCTTGCCACTAGGCCACCAGAGCTCTCTTTAGATCTGTTATTCTTAGGGTCTGTATGAGTCATAGTTGACTCAACTGCACCAAAGGACAAAATACATCTTCTTTGGAGAAATGTCTATTCAAATCTTCTATTTACAAAAACTGCATCCTTTGTCTTTTTGTTGTTTGTTGTTAAATGCCTTTGACTCTGACCCTCCTGGGGGTTTTCAAAAGGGGTAAATTGACCAGAAAGAGACTTTCCATCTTTCTGGTGCAGCTGGAGGACTCAAACTGCACGCCTCTGGGTTGGCAGCAGAGCTCTTTGTTGTTGTTGTGTGCCTTCGAGTCAGACCCAACCCATAGCTGACCCTCCAATGGGTTTTCAGAAGCAGCTAACTGCACCGTTCTCCTGCTGAGCAGGTGATGGATTCGAACTGCAAACCTTTACCAGTAGGCCAACTCAGAGCTCCATTTTGTCTTTTTAGTGAGTTGTATTGTTCTCTATTTTCTCATTTGTTCTAGATACAAGTCTCTTACTGGTTACAGTGAAACTTGTGAAGGCTGAATTCGACAAGATTGCCTTGGAATTTCAGTTTTCCATCTTTGACAGTGAATAATTTTACCACTTTTCTAATGCAGTAAGTGGAAAATATGTGGACTAAAAAAAAAGAAAGAAAATATGTGGACTTTGCTTCTTTCCCTCTCTGACAGGTTTCTGCTATTTACAGGTTCTGGTTCACAGGTTTTACATGACTTGCAAATATCTTCTCTCTCATGAACTATGGATTTTCACTTTCTGGGTAATTTTCTTCATTGACGTTTATTCTTTCTCTACTGGGTTGTCTTGACACTTCTGTGGATAACAAGACTTTAATAAGATAAAATCCAGTTTAGGTAAGGAAGAGGAGACGTTTCACATACTGCAAATGGGAGTAAATAAATACAGACATTTGGAAGATACTTTGGCTAGAAATATATAAATCTAAAACATCCATACTCTGATTCAGGAATTCTAAGAATTTGTTTCAAGGAGCTAGTTGGTCAGATATGCAAAGATGTTTATAGAACATTGAAAAAAACCATAGCCTAAATGTCTATCAGCAGAGTAGGTAATAAATAATGTTACATCCATACAATGAAATATGATGCAGTCTTTTAAAATTAAGTAGGTCTATATTTATTGCCTTTGAGTAATCTTTATGACCACCATTTATAACAGAATTCCCTTTATATAAAATTAGATCTTTTACAGACACATCTACATTCATAGAGTGATCGCTCAGAAAATGTTTACAAAAATGGGAACACTGGTTGTCCCTAGGTAGTAGGATTTTTTACTAGCTTGTGTTTTCATCTTTGTACTTTTCTCCATTGTATGAATTTGCTGCATTCATATGTATATCTTTATCAGAAAAAGAAAACTATTTTGTTGAATAATGCCTTCTCAGACTAGACTATTCACTAACATGGAAATATGTTTAAAACATACTGTTAAAACTGAAAAAAAAAATACAGTATCATTCTAGTTTTGTAAAATATTTGAAAGTTTAATATATATAGTACTTCCTAGGTACTATGATAAGGTCTTTTCCACTTTCTTCTGTTTCTGAATTGGGGCTGTCTCTTAATTGATGTGAATACTGAATGGAGTGGGCCCTGTTTCTTGCCTCCCTGAAAGATGGTATTCAGTAGATGATGCTTCAGATGAGTGGACTGCCACATCTTCCTCCTGAAAAGCAAATGGTAGATCCACCGACATTCCCATTAACCACCAGGGCTCTTGGTATCACATTTGTCATTGTAGTTATTTGCTGTGGAGCTGGAACCAACTCGTAGTTGAGGCAGCAAATATATAGTAGAAGATTGGCCATCTCTGAAAACCCACTACAGGGTCAGCTGAGTCAGTTGCAATTCCACAGCACATAACAACAATAACAAGTTGCACAGAAAATTGCCCATCCTTCTCCTTCAGAGCAGCTGGCGAATTTGAACCTCATACCTTTAGGCTGGCAGTGTCGACGCCTTATCTACTAGGCTACCAGAGCTCTAGTAAACATAGATATCTACAAAACAAATGGGAACCAGATTGCCCTAGTTTTTTAAGGAGTGAGTAGAATATAAGGGTAATTGGCACTTCTGGCAGTTTAGGGGGCTCTACACTCCACTAGAGTGGGGCTACTATCTATAGAATGAGTGAGGCCTGATTTTGTGTCTACTGAAGGCCCCTGGCTGCGCAGGAGCTGGTAGCATGAACTCAGGAACAGACAGATGGTGGTGTTCAATCTGTAGACAGGAGACTCCTGGATCAGTCTTAGTTCTGAGGAACCTTGATGGTGGGACACTGGGTGGTTATGGAGAGCATGTGCTGAGTCATTCAGATATTTTCCAGTGTAGCATAGAAGCTTGTTCCAAGTTCCTCGGGAGGGAGAAATACATGAAATAGGAAATGAGCCTACCTCTTTCGAGAGTCAAACATTTTATATTGGTTTGAAAGGCAGCTACACTCACCTTTTGGTTAGCTGTGTAACAGGCCAGGACTCAGCTATGAGAGTTATTTCTCTCTCCTGCTGTTAAGTCAGAATTTACAGATGACCCTCCACTGGGTTTCCCAGCCTGTGTCTCACAGGAGAGAGCCCATTTTTCTCCCAAGGAGCATGGGTGGAATCGAACTACTTGAGGCACCACCTTTGGGTTAGCAATACAACTTGCTATGGACCATACCACCAGAACTCCCAGAGTTATTACAGAAGGGGAGAAAAAAAAATAATAAACACACACACACACACACACACGTATAAAGACATACATCTTCAATGTGCTAATGTCTCAGCAGTAGGAATTTACCTTTGATTTTTGCAATTTTCTGTTTTTCTATTCCTCCACTTTCTAATGAACATGCTGGGGTTTTTTAAAGCAGGAAAAGTTTTATCAGTAGCCTAGTTGTGAAGCCTAGTGGATCAAAGTGACAAAAATAATTTACAGTAATACCTTAATGACAGAGAAATCCCAGGTTCTTACTGTGTTTCAGCAAAACCATCTAGCTTCTCTGAGACTATTTCCTAAACAATACAAAGTGTGGATTATAGTCCTGTTCCACTGAGCTGTTGCCAGGATTAACTGAGATGCGATGTACTAGAAGTCTCAAGCACCGTACTTGGCATAGGATATTAAGAAACATCAAACCTCTTGACTCTTGGTGGTCAGAGCTCTTCCTGTGAAGACCTAGCAGCTACAGCTGGTTTTAGAGAGCAGAATGGATCCTTGGTCCTTTGGCAGAATCACCTAAAAGGACTTAGGAGCTGTCCATACATTTGCTCTTCTGCCAGTCTCTCCCCTCCTTTTTCCTAGCCCTTTAGCTTGTTAGCTACCATTCCATTAATCTTGACTCAAGGTGAACTCGTGAGTGTACAGAGCAGAAATGGCCCATAGGGTCTTCAAGGCTGTGAAGTTTTGGAAGCAGATCACCAGGTGTGCCTTCTGGGGTGCCTCTGGGTGGCTATGAACATCTGGGCTAGTAGTAGTGCCCTTACTAGTCTGTGCCACCCAGAGGACTCTGCTTTTATCATCTAGAAACTAATAGCTTCTCATTCCTTAACCCATCTTCACTTCAGTTTTTCATCTGTCTCACTAATCTTGGCTACCTAGATATTTCTGGGTGCATGTGAGATTATTTTCACTAGAACACCTATTACATTCTAAGAAAGACTTCTGCTTTCCACTCATCCCATCCAAAAGTAATCGTATACACTCAGTCTAGGTGAGATGTAGATCTTCAAAATCTACTACTTGTTGCCCAGTTGCTGTACTGCTATCAGAGCACACAGCATATTGCAGAAATCCAGAGGGCAGGTAAGTTTTCTCCAGTGTGTACAAGTGTTAGCATCTACAGATTTTCTCACCATATATTTTTTCAATTTATAGGGAGCTCTTGTGGCCTAGTGGTAAGGAGTTGCACTGTCAATCCAAATGCAAGCCATCAGCTGCTCCATGGGAGAAAGATGAGTAGTAATCTCTCGGGCAACTTACAGCCTCTGGAGGGTCAGATGAATTGGTTTCAACTGGACAGTGCACAATATTTATAAACAGCACATACAGAAAATGTGTCCCCTCTGCTGAACTGATTTTAAAGGGAATTAAGTGTCTTAAGTATTTAAATGCCTATGTAAGGCTGCTTGCTTTAACTCTTCCTTAAGGTTATTAAAGTCTATCCACAGCCACCAAGTTGGTGGAAGGCTGAAGTCATCTGGTGATGACAAGCAGCATGGGTGTTGCTGCAGGGAGAGGGAGAAATAGGAGTTTCAAACTAGGTAAGTGTTCTCTAAGATTTTTTTTCCCAGTTTACTGGAATATACAAATACACTCTAACACAAATATTTAAGACTCAAATGGGTCCTGGTGCACTAATATCAATGAAGTAAAGAGACTTGCTTTAGAGTTCAGACAGCCTCCTAACAAACTGTTTTTACATCTCCTTATTCTCTTTTAGTCCTTGTTCTAATCCACACCATGCAGACACAATTATAGATTATATGCATAGTCTCTTTCTTACACACAGGTGCATGCACAGGATGGTTTAAGTAGGGCAATATTCAAAACCAGGGTCGTGTGACAACAGCCCCTTCAGGCCTGTGGACTGATGGTCCCGTAGTGGTTGGCAGGGCAGGGAGATATACCCTGGTCTGCCTGTGTTATTTATGCATCTGGCAGTGAAGCCCCTGACAAAGAAGCATGTCACTTGGAACACACGCTCTTTGTTCACAGAGGTGCATGGCTGTCTAAGAAGGGACAGTACTGTGTCTGTAGTCTCTTCTCTGACTCTCTAGCTTTCTTCTTCTTTGCTGTACATTGTGGATATGGCTGTGTTTATTAATCACTTCAGAGCACAACCTTCTAACACACACATTTACCCTGTGAGCTGTATACTGCGGGAATTGCGGGGTTGATCATGGTGACAGGGTCTTAGATGTACTCCAACAAGCCACCAGGTTACCATGATATCAAGGACAGAATTTCTACCATTCACATCTTCAACATTTCTTTAAGGTGCTGTCTGCATGTTGTTTGGTATTAAAGACCCTAAAACAGTCTTCTAGGAAGTGCTAGGGCTTTAGTGGTAAGGAAATCACACTGCCAACCCAAAGGTGTAAGGTTCAAATCCACCAGCCACTCTGCAGAAGATGAACCGTCAACTCCCCTGTGATTTACTGCCTCTGAAAACACACTGGTCAATAATGGTTCAGTTTTGACTAGATGGTAAACCACTACCAATGTTTTACTGCAGCCTACCCTATCAAAGCAGACCCTGCATGCTGTCACTGCACTCCAACCAGCCTGTGTGTAGCTGGCTTTGGAGTCAGAACACCTGGTTTGAGGCCTACCTTGGCTGTGCAGTTTAAAGTCCCTGAGCTTTAGTTTTTTTATCTATAGAATGATTAAAAACACAATCTATTTTACAGGATTGTCTGACCACTAAATGAAAAAGAGTATCTTTCCCTAAAGTGTCTGCTCACTCCTGGCCATTGAGCTCATGCAGATGATTTGTCAGTTTTTCATAAAAGTCTTCACTGCATGGACCTTATTGCCACTGATTCCCCCCAAAGCCCCTGAAGACCACCACTCTCTCCATTCTCCCTGTCACTGATAGGCTGAGACTAACATTTCAAATACAACAGATGTCTGGAAACCACACTGGAAACCACATTGGAAAAATTTCCCATAATCCTAATAAAAAGTTTCTTTTACTTTGAAATTTTTAATTCATTTACTACATTGAAACTGATTGAGAGGTAAGTCATTTATAAATAATTTAGGTAAAAGAAGAAAGGATTAATTATAAATGTCCTAAGAAAAGTCTTTAGGTTCATGCACAGAATCTCAAGGTTTTCTCTTAAAAATGGTTCTTTGGTGTTTCCTATTTACTTAAACCGAGTATGTTGGTCCCAGTGGTCTGCAAACATCTTCAACCCCAAGCTGATACTCTAATCTGCGTCCCGGGAGCCAGACCCCACTACAAAATCTGACCCCCAAGGTTGCCTCTAATCTGAGACCACCAAGAATGTACACACTTCAGAGGGGAGCCCTAAGGAATGAAATAAAGGTCTTAGGGGAAACTCTGCGGCGCTACTACAAATGCTAATTATTACTTCCAATGCTAGCTTAAATTTTTAAAATGTTACAAAACCGAAGACGATTCTCCCCAAGACCCGGCCGCGAAGCTCCAAGCGGCCGGCAGCGCCGTGTGTCGAGTCAGCGCCATGCGGTCCAACGGGGGCCAGCGGAATTCGGCCCCGACGGTCGTCCTCGGCAGCACTTCTGACAGCAAACACAGAGTGGGGTTCAGGCAGTTTGGAAGAGCAGCAGTGAACCCGAAAGCCCCAGCTGCAAGTTCTCCACCACTCCCGTCTTGGCGGGCCCGGGGAATTAGGGTGGGCGAGAGTTAACCCACGCGGCGGCCAGACTGTAAGACCTCCCCCTACCCCCGAAGCGGGCCTGGGACCCGCCTTCCGCCCGCGGCAAGGTGGGCTCGAAGGTCTCGGAGCCGCGGTGGGCGGGGAGGCCCCGCAACGAGGTCTTACATCAGCCGCCCCACGTGCAAGCCCAGCGAGGGAGGGCCGCGCGTCTGACCCCGGGGCTGCGCCTTCGTCCCGCCGCCACCGCCCCTCCCGCCGCACTTCCCCGCCCCGTCCTTGGTGCAGCAGCCTCTGCCGGGTAGAGCAGCGCCGCGCGGGACCGAGTGGAGACGAGCATCCGCCCGCGCCGCGTCGCCGGTTTAAGCGCAGTGCGGGCCCGCGGCCGGGGGCGGCGGTAGTGAGACCAGAGCTGCGCGCTCCAGCCCCCCTTTTCCCTCCATGGTTTCTCTCCGCTCCCGTGAGTAACTTGGCTCCAGGGGCTCCGCTCGCTCGCCCGCCCGCCCGCCGCACGCCGCCCAGGACCGCGCCGCCGGCCTCCGCCGCCAGCACCCCGCTTCCGACGGTCTTCGCTGCGCAGGCCGGACGCCTCTCCCCCCTCCGCCCCCTCCGCCCCCGCCGCGGAAAGTAAAGTTTGAAGAGAGGGGGGAAGAGAGAGGGGCACCATGGAGAGAAGGATCCACTTGGAGCTGAGGAACCAGACCCCGGCAGCTGTAAGCAGAGCCCCTGCGGGCGCCCTCTCCCCTCAATGACTTGCATGTTATGGTGGCCACCTGCGGGGTTGGGGCCACGGCTTGGCCAGCGCCGGCGCGGGGAAGGGCGCAGCTCGCGGGCTCGGGCAGGGAAGGCGGGAGGGCGCGGAGGGGGGAGCTCAACGCGCGAGGATTTAACTCTTTGGCGCCCGCGGGCCCCCGCGGCCGCCCCGGGAAGGCCATGGGGTAGAGGGGAGGAAGCAAACTTTGAGCTCGTCGCCCGCCGAAGTCCTTTCCCGGAGGGAGCGCGTGTGCGTGTGGCCGGCGGCGAGGGAGGGAGGCGGGGGTTGTGTAACACTGGGAGCCATGTTTGCAGCCTCCCCGGGATGCGCGACCGGGCGGAGGCCGGGCCCGCTGGGGAAGCCGCGCGGCTGGCTCGGGTCCTCCGCGGGCCCGCCGGACCTCCACGCGCCCCGGGGCCGACCGGAGAGAGCGGGGCGCGAGCAGGGCGGGGGCAGCCCCGGTCCAGCCCCGTGGTCGGCGCTGGCCTGGCAAGAGTGCAGGGCTTGCAGGGTGAAGGTGGTTGTGGGGCTACTTTTCCCCTTTTTGAGGGACACCAGGAGCCCCCGCGGACCTTGGGGGGCTCGGGCGGGCGCGGCCTGGCGCACGCGGTGCGGGGGAGGGGCGGGCCCGGGCGGCGACGGCGGTGGCGCAACCGCCTCCCCTTCCCGGGCCAAGTTTGAAAAAAAGGACGTAGTTCCCGCCATTTTTCAAGCCTAAAAATAAAACTTTGTTCCCCTTTTCTCGGTCTCGCTCCGCTCCCGTGCACCGGGCCGGCCTCCCGTGGCGGGTTCGAGCGGCCGGCCCGGGCCCGCCGTGGTGGCGCGGTGGCCTCGCCCTCCCCCCACGCCGCTGCGGCCGAGCCCGGGGGCCCCTGCCCAGAGAGGCTGGCCCCTCGGTGTGGGCGGGCGGCCGTTTCTCGCGCCAGCCGGGGCGCGCCACAGGCAGACACAGCGCCATGTTGGCGGGCGCTCGTCTTCCTCCGCCGGGTGAACCGGCTCGCAGGCCTGGCCCGGTCGCCGTGCCCGCGCGTCCCCGGCGTCGGCTCTGCCGTCGCTCCACGGGCCCAGACGGCGGTTTATTTTTCCGCCCGCGCCGCCCCGGCTTGGCTCACGCTAGCAGGAGGCGCGCGCTTCGGCCGCCGCCGACTCATCGCCTCTTGGGCGCGCGGCCGCCCCCTCCCCCTCTTCTTAAAAGGGCAACGCCTGGCGACCGGCTCGGCCCGGGGCCTGGCGCGCTGGGGGTCCGCGTGAGCCTTCCGCTGGGCTCCGCGGGCCGAGCGGCCTCTGCTCCCGCACGTGCTCGAGGGCGACCCGGGGTGGCACACCGTGCGTCCTGCGGCTTGTGGGCGCCGGCGTGGGGCCGGGGCAGCCGCATGTGCTCCGGCCAGGCCTTTAAGAGTCTCATCTTCCCACTGGGGCCCTTCCTCTGAAATCGGGAGGCTTCCCGCCTCCGCCCGAGTGCCCGACGGGCGCGTGCAGGGCCCTGTTTCCCGCGCCCCCGCCAGCACCCCGTCCTCGGGTGAGTGGCCTTCTCTGGTCGGAGCCATGCCCTGGAGGTGCTTTTACTCCGTCCCTGTCGTCTCGGGGACTCAAGAAGTTGTGCTTAACTAGTACGGAACTTGTGGGAATCCGGGCGCCAGGGTTTACCAGGTGTGCACGAGACTTTGTGTGCTTTGCACCCCGGTTAGGAGGTCACCCCGAAATGAGATTCGCGGCGTAGGCTCCCTGAAGACGTGAGAGTGGGCATGTCGGTCGGCTGCCCCGGGTTGAAGAGGAAGGTTTGACCCAGCCCCGCCGTCAGACATTTTGTGTTCACCATGTGCTGGGTCAGGTTCCCCTGTTGATGTGTTCTCACCTGGAGGCCTGAATTCCAGACCTTTACTGTCGTGCAGTTACCGATAAACACAATGTGAAAGAATGACATTGACCTAAAACTCACCAGCCTCCCAAATGTAAGAATTAAAATCGTTTTTGAAGCTCAGTTAACTGTTACGGAGCCCAGTGAGAGTGAAGTCCAGCTGGCCAGGTGTTGCCGGCGTGTGGAGTTGTCCTCGTGCATGAAATAAGTAAAATGTTAAGCTTTAAAAATACGTGGGAATTTTTCACATAATCAACTTGGGCCTCACCTTCCCCAGAGCAGGCCAGACCGATGCGACTTTTTAAAGGCATCAAAATGAAATAGAACGTAAAGGTCCGGTTGTTGGTCACACTAGTAACAGCTAAGGGTTCGAACACTCCATGTGGCTGGTGACTTGGGTACTGAACAGCACTGGCCTGGAGGACACACTCAGATCTCATTGCCGCCTTGAGTGACCACACGAGTTAGACATCTGAGTGCCGGGACTCCTGGGCCCATCACCTGGAAACCAATGGGACCCCTGCTGCTCAAGGACAGTCATAAAGGCTTCAGGAAAGTGCTTAGGTTTGGGGGTGCTAGCCAGGATTGAGGAAGACTCCTAAGGGCTCTCCAAGGGTTAAGGTGCTCAGCTGAGAGAGAAAAAAATTCACTCCAAAAAAACCAAACTCACTCTACGGGGGAAATAAAAGTTCTTTAAAAAATATTAATTTCAAAAGAAATACACACATTATGTGTGAGAAGAATTTTATACAAAGACAACACATGTTCTTTAAAATACATGAAGAGTTCCAGGATGAGGGCTTTTAAATCCAATTCGGCTAGAAACGTGGTTCCTTTTGTATGCTATGTGGATCTTCACCTGGCAGCCTGAAGTTGTAAACGGTCGTATTTATCGACGCCAATAACTTGTTCTCTCAAGACCCTTTGCCATTCGTAAATCTCAAAGAGTCAAAAGAATATTGATAATGGTCTTTATTTGAAATAAAATGTTTAAAATACAAGAATACTAGAATATTTCGTGAATATTGGAGTGAGGATATCATGTAATCTCTGGAAAACTTCAGTGTGTACTTAAGGAAATAGACAAAAGTAATTATGCAGCGTTATAAAAATATGTTTGACCTCGTGAACTCGCAGAGAAGAGTCCACCATTGGACTCACTGCAGTTAAAATTGTCGAAGTGTAGTTTTTCTGACTTAATTGGGCAACTGGCCCAAATCAGGAACCAGTGAGAGAAAAGGCTTGGCTTCTGGGTGCAAACTCCTACCATTTGGAAAATTAGGAAGGCGGCTTTTTCTCTTGAATAGATGGTGATAGGGAGCTCTGGTGGCCTAGTGGTGAGAAACTGCACTGCAATCCCCAAGCCACGTGGTTCAAATCTGCCATCTGCTCAGTGGAAAGAGGATGGGCAGCCTCCCTCCCCTCATGCTTTATTGCCTCTGAAAACCTGGAGGATCATTTATGGGTCGGTTCTGACTCAGCAGTACACAGCAATACTGTTAACAGATGGATGGTCATATATATATATATATCTTCATCCCCCAATTAACCTTAATGGTTTTAATGTCAGAGATCTAAATAAGGGAAAGTTGGATTGCAAATGTGTGTTTTTAAGAACATGTGATGTGTACGGACTTTTTTGTTTTTAAGTTCAAAGGAGACCCAGGCAACATTTCGTTCTTTGGCCAGTGTCTAGTAGGAACCTGACACATAAAGTAGTGAGTCTTATCGGCCCCCCCCCCAATTTCTGTATCACTACAACCTTGATTCTTAATAATAAGCCTTGGTATAAACTCTTTAAAACCGGCCTGCTTCCAAAAATTAAACCTTGAAAACCTTATGGGGTATACTCTGTTCTGGCACGCAGGATGGATTTATTCCTTGTAAACACAGCTATGTTTATTTTCCATAAGGGGTGCTTATTTCTGAAAAAAAGAAATGGGCAATGGATTAGTTGTGGGGTGGTTTTAGATTTTTACCTCTTAAATACAGAACCACTTTTTCTATAATAACGTGTTCTCAATAGAGAAGATGGCATTTTAAAGTAATCATTACCATTTTAAAACAGACGAGAGTAGGAATTATTTTTATAGGATTGTATATATTGTCACTTCACTGATAGCAAAGTTCTAGAAGTAGGATATCACAAAAATTATTAATAAAGTGAGATAAAGGATGACTTTTCGGTCATGAACTTTAAGTTGCTGTATCAATTTAGAAAAGAATATGTGTTCTTTTAATCCTCCTGTTTCCCCAAACATGTTGCTCTCTCGATTATGAACACATCCCTCTTCTGGGAGCAGAGTTAGCTTTGATACTGACTTTGTAGGAGTTTTTGTTTAGTGATAGAAAGCCAAGCAATTGCTTCCTGTGGTTCACAGTCTGTGCTCGTGGAACACTGATGTGTGCTCTATGCCAGATTGAGACAATTCCTATATTGCCCCCCTCTTCTTTCTTCAGTCCTCATTTACCAAGAGAATTTGTATTTCTCTCACATTAAGTCTTTCTTATTTTTATTCCCCCCTCTAACTTAAGTTTCTATAATAATGTAATTTTAAGCTCAAGCAGTTTATCATTGGTTATGTAAAAACAAATTTTTTCTTTTGTATAAATAATATTTTAATTAAAGGAAAATTTAAGATACAGAAAAGCTCCAAAATAGGGGCCACAATAAGCAAAAAGAAGTCACACACCCTCTTCACTCACTTAGCAAAGTTTAATTTTATTTTTTTTTTTAATGCAACACATCTGTTAACTGATCAGAAATAGGCATATAGGCTGGGTAACTCTCAGTAATATTTAAATTTGTGCATTGATGGTGTTTGGTATTATGAAGCTCACTTTCCCCTGTTCATGCGCACTGAGGGGCAAGGATGGCTTGGTCTGAATGGATGTATGTCGGTCTGTCTCTTCTCTGTAGTGCTGCTGGTGAAGGTGTGGCTCTTCCCCAAAAACCTGTAGGTTTGGACTTGTTTGTTTCATCTCTATTCCCATATCTACAGCAGCCTTTTTTTTTTTTTAAATTTTTTTTAACAGGTTTTGTATTTCCATTCATTCATTCATTGGCGCAATTTTCTCCCTGCCCACCCCTCCCCAAGAGACAGCCTATTTTTCAATAAGCCCAGTGTGTCATCCTCCATCGTCTTCTGGCTGCCCCAGAGAAGTCCAGTATCACTGTGACTTAGCTCTTTCCCACTGCTTAGCCGCTTTAGAATGCTTAATTCTAACGAAAATAATTGATAAGTCAAAATTATTTCAAAATCCTTAATACTTCCCTATCCCCGCCCTACCCTGCTCTCATCCAGTGGCAGAAACAACTGTTGAAAATGAGGAAGGTCACCCAACTAGTTTGGTAGAATTGATCTTTTTTTTTTTTTTTTTCAGAGAAGTTTTGAGAGCTTGAAACAGGAACAAATTGGGGAAAGGATAAGAGGAAAGAAATAACTTCTCTCTCTTCTATGGTTGTGAAAATCCCTTCCCCCTTTGTCTCTCCTTCACCTAGTAAATTCTAATTGCTCATAACCTAAAAGAGAACCTTATAGGCATTTAGATACTGGTTTAAAACTTAGTAAACACTATTCTAAAGAAACAAATGTTATGCAAAAATATCAAGTCTTAAGAATTAGGTCTCAAAGCTCACTATATAATACAGGTTCATCAATAAGAAAATAGAAAAACAGTACCACTTTGTTTGGAGATGATAGAAAACAGAAACTAGACTTAAATAGTAATGTGAGTTTTTCTTTTATTTTGTGTTTACCTTAAATTCAATTTGAGATGAAGCTTGGGCCTAAGGTCAAGTCATGTCTTCACATAGGAATTTAGCTAACTCTGTATTAGATTAGCTATCTTCCTAAATTGTAACTAAAATACAAAGGTAACTGCCTCACTTTTTTTCTTTGTTGACAGTAACCTTGGAGAACTTGGGACTCTCCTTGATCAAAAGCTTGGGCATATTCTGGGAGTAGAGCAGGAAGTGGTGATAGTCCCAGACTATCACCTATTACTGGATCCTCTCATATGTGTCTCAGAGGGGAAAGAACATCTGGCTCTCTTCACTCTTAGGAAAGAATGGATGGCAAGAAGAATTGGGTCGTTTTTTCTCAAATACTACCTCTCTGAAAGCTGCTGACACAGGCTGTCCAGACCTGCCATCCTTGGCAAAACCCCAAATGAAACCTTCTCATGGTCTCTACTTTATGTTCAGGGGTAACATTTCTGCTTGTGGTGATGTCCCAGGTCTACTCGGTGTATTTTTATTTTGCTTCCTACTTGTGGATAAAAGAAAGTTAAACATGCTTCCCAATTTCTCCAAATTATAAGCTTGACTCCACCCATCTTCCATACCCAGCAACTAAACCTGCATATTTGAACCAACTGGAGATTTTCTCCCTCAATTTCTTATTCATTGCTAATGACTACTGCTGCTTGGTTCGGCATACATGTTGTAACCCCATTAGAATCTGCTGTGATAGTTTTTCATGATCTTTTGCATAGGTTAAAGTGGGATTTTGCAAGTTGAGAGATATTTGAGAGGTGATTACACTGGGAGGCAGAAGCAATATGTTGTTATATACCATCCAGTTGGAACAGACTTCATAGCTTACCCTCAAGCTGGTTTTTAGAGGTAGTAAGTAAACTGCACGGAGATTGCCCTTCTCTTGCAGAGCAGCTGGTGGATGCAGACCTTGTGCTTTTGGGTTGGCAGCATAAGTTCTTAGCAGGTAAAAATGTAGACTTGGAAAGCATCCTGAAACTAGGGCTTCCAGAGAGCAGAGAAGGTAGTGAGAAATGGTGACATAGTGGAAAGCATGTTCTTGTGTTATAGGTGTCCCTGACTCTCCAGAAGTCTCCTCTCAAAAGGTAGTGGGAACAGAGAAAAAGAAGTACTCGTTCCATGAATGATAGCAGTTACTAGAGCAACATTAGAGTTAACGGGGGAGGAGGAGAAACGCACTCTCAGTAGATAAGGCCTTGCTTCTTTCAGAACTATCAGTATCTCCCTCCCTGGTACATGTGTGGCTATTTAATACATGTGGATTTGCTGCTCTGAAGTCTTTGTTGTGGAACTTTGAAAATGGCCATTTGCATCATTTTGAGTAAAACTATTAATGGTTTTCTTTTACTTGAATCCACAGTCTGTGCCCTTGGAAGCAGCAGTTAGGAAATTCCATCAATTTATTGCACTGGGTCGTGCTCAGACTCAAAGGCAATCAACAACAACCCAAGCTGTGGTATTTTCAGTTGCTTCCTATACTTGTCTAAGTTGGGCAACAAATAAGGAGGACCCAAGAAAAATATCCATGCCTTTGAATTGTGTTGATGGATGATAATTGTATGAACTATAGACTGCCTGGGGAATAGACAAGTCTGTCTTGGAAGATGTGAAGCCACTTAGAAAAAGTGGAGGGTTAGTGAAAGAGAAGGTGGTCCTTAGCAAGGTGGATTGATGCAGAGATTTTGAGGATGACACTGGATCAGGCAGTGTTTTGGCCTATGGTGTGTAGCGTCATTATGAGTCAGAGCTTAACAACAAAGTAGATCAAAGTATGTTAAAAAGTTGTAAGCCTCAGAACAAGCATGATAGTATAAGATCATTTATGGTAGATAGTCACTAGATCTGCACAGTAAACTATTAAAATGATTCATATTTAAAATTTGCAAAATTCTTTTTGACTCAGAACAACGTGTGCCCCAGATTTTTAATTCCGAATATCAAGACACCACCACCAGAACAGGAAATCATGTACTGAAAAAAAGGAAATTAAAATCTAACCGTCCTCCTAGAGATCATTCTCTTACATTATACAAATTTAAGTCTTTTGCATCCTTTTTTTTAAAAAAAAAATTTTACTCTGTGTGTGTGCACGCACGTGTGTATACTGTCAAATCGGATCTGACTGTATGGGAGGGGATTGCCCCTCCTTCTCCAACAGAGCATCTTGCAGTGCAGCTTTTTGCTACTAGGCCACCAGATCTCTCCTGGTCTTTTGCATCTTAATTCCTTCCCAGAGTCAAAATAAATTGAGTAAAAATTAAAATCAAATGTGGGAAATCTGTTAATACAGATTTTAGCTTAAATCTCCTAGTGATCTTGATGGGAAAAATAAAGCTTTCCTCTTTGTGGTCATCTCTCCTTGGCCACACCATGGGGTGGATGAAATGATACCTTCACTCTGCAGTTTTACTAAATACCTTCCGTTGGAGACAAGGCTAGGGAAAAGAAATAAAGGGGAGGCTTGTATTTGAGTTGTGGTACTAGAGGAGAGTATTGAATATACCATGGACTGCTAGGAGAACAGAAAGGTTCGACCTGGAGAGGGTGAAACCAGGCTACTCCTGGGAGGCAAGGATTTTGAAGCTCCATCTGACATACTTTAGGCAAGTTGCAGGGAGGGACCTTGGAGAGGGGCGTCATGCCTGGAAGGACCAAGGGACAGTGCAAGAGAGGAAGACCTGGATGAGATGGATTGACTCTGACTAGGGAGATAGGGGTGGTATATCAGTGACAATGAGGTTTCCCTCGAGATAGAGCAGGGTTCTGAGATGTTGTATGTAGGGTCGCTGTGTGTCGCAGGCGACTTGATGACACATACCAATTGCATATATACCTTCAGTGTTTGTTTGCCAGCTGCTTCCATTTTGCCAAAAACAGGCATAGTAGTACTTAATGGAAGTGGAAAGGATTGGCAAACAAACTTAGAAAATGTCTTATTTGCATAAAAATATAAGGGTATACTTTGTTCACATCTTAGATTGTTATGTACTGAACCAAATTTATGGCTGACTCTCCAGTGGGTTTTTCGAGAAGTAGTAGTAGTACATCGTGCAAGAGGAGATTGCCTAACTTTCTTCCATGGAGCACCTGGCTGGTGGATTTGAACTGGGAAACTTTGGGTTGACAGCTCAAATCTTTATACTGAGTAACAGTCTATCTTTAAGATGCATGCGTGTAAGGATAAGGATATTGCTTCTAAAGACTTAGTCCTTTCTTTTATAAAACTGATTTGAGTCAGAAATTTAACTATATTTATTTGTTGTGGGAATTTTATCCTGTGTTTTTTGAAGGCTTCTTCCCTCTCCCCTTTTGTCATTTACAGGTCCGAGAACTTGTTCTGGACAACTGCAAGTCAAATGATGGAAAAATTGAGGGTTTAACAGCTGAATTTGTGAACTTAGAGTTCCTCAGTTTAATAAATGTAGGCTTGATTTCATTTTCAAATCTTCCCAAATTACCGAAATTGAAAAAGGTAAGTGGTTTTTCTTTTAACAGTAAAGAATTATCCCAAGAAAGAAAAGAATATGATTTTACCTGTTAAGTACAATAGAAAGCACATGGCCTGTGGAACTGAGCAGGTCTGGGGTTGAATTCCAGGTCTATCTTTTCCTTGATGAATGATCTTCTGCAGGTTACTTATCTCTCTAAGGCTCAATTTCTTAACCCATAAAATCTAATGATACCACCTAACCTTGCAGGACTGGTGTGTATTTAGAAATGATGTATAGTATAAATAGAGGTTACGGAGGATAATTTGTGAGTACTGTTAACTAGATTTTATTCCTTGTACACTTTGAGTCGAGTGACCTCATTCTTCAGGTTTTACTTCTGTTAAGAATAAATTTTAGTAAGGATTTTCACATTTACTGTCTAAAATAATTCAAACCTGTTGTGTAGTTCTTGAAGATTAGAGGGTTTGAAATGTGTTAGTACTGACTAGAGGAATGAACTCTAAAGAAGCTACAATATTTTCCTGTCCAAGTGGGTGACCTGTTCTACGCTCTTCTAAACTCCCTTCTGAAAAGATAAACCACTTAAGAAAAATACTTTTTTCTCTTGTCCTTGCACATTACCTGTCACAGAACCCATTAATTTCAGAGCTAGTCTAAACTTATTTTATGGATACATAAAAGCATGCACACTGCTTGTTTTTTAAAAAGGAAGTTAAGTTTCTAACAGAATCCTGCCATATTTTCCCTGTTCCCTTCCAGTTATCATTGCATTTTACAGTTTTCACATTACATTCTACAATTTTGAGCCTTCAAGTTTTGCTTTCACAGAACTAAGAATAATGTGTTCAAAGTTCTCCTTTAATCAGTTACTTTACAGATCTACCGAGGTGAGAGCAGAGAGACCTATAAATCATACGTAAATATTCTTACAGGTAATACAGGCTGAATTTTCTTCCTGACCAACACAGACTATTTTTAAAAAGTGATAAGCAAGTATCATTTGTTTCCAAAATACACAGATTCATCTCATCATACATATTCTAGTAAGTCAGTGGATGGATCGATTTTGACATTTCTACTTTCTAAGATATTAATGCACAGTGAATATTCTATAGATAAATATATATTTTAAGCTAAAGTAGCTTTATTAAAGGGATTCCTGAGTGGGATTCCTTGTTCTGCAGAGAGAGAAACAGGCAGAGGGACAGACCAGGGAAATAACCACTGGATAATTTTTTTTATTATTTTTATTATTATTATTAATCTGGATAATATTGTAATCAACCTAGAGAAGTGATTGTTTTATAAGAACAAGACTTCACTCATCTCTGTTACTCTTAAAAGTCCTGTGCATTCGTACATACTTTTTATTTTGATTTACTAAAATCATAATTACATTGCTACTTGAATCTTAAAGTCTAGAGTGTCATTTGATATTTAAAGGGAATGTCCCATTGGGTGTTTTTCTGAAATATTCCATATTTGTAACAAAAGTTCCGCTGCTTTCTATTATGTACTGCATTTCACTGGGTGGTGCCAAAGACTTAATTATAAGACATTTTCCTACTATTACAGGTCCATAATGTAGCTGGGGAAGGTTTAAAGTCCTCAAAAGGGAGCTTATCTGGTTTTCTGTTTTTAAGTCTACCAACTGTAAAGTCCATGTTGTCTTGAAAGATTTATATGCTGTCTTGTATAGTTCATTTCCTTCATCTGTAAATGGAAGTAATTACCCTACTCGTTCTGGAGACGTGTATTGTTTTTGTTGTATACCATCAAGTTGAAACTATCCCATAGCTGTTTCTCTGGTGGGTTTTCAGGGGCAGTAAATCATGTGGGAGGACAGCTTGCCCATTTTTCTCTTGTGGAGCAGCTGGTAAGATTTAGACTACCCACCTCTGGGGTGATAGTGCAGTTCTTTACCAGTAAGCTCCAGAGCTCCCTGGATTTGTGAGATCATATGAATTAGTGTATTTCTAGTACTTCCAACTATTCTTGGCACTTGAGTATTAAAGCAGGATCACTGTTACTGAATTGAAACTGTCTGGAATACTCTGTACCTGTGTTTTCTCATCAGCAAAATCGAGAGCTTGAGTTAGATGCTCCTCACAGGGCTTTCCAGTCTCCAGTTTCTTTTACTCTACTCTTTGGTGAAGACTCATCCCTTTGTTGGCACACCTGTTGCCCCTGCTATTTGACCTGCAGCTAAGAAATTAGAGTAGGTCCTCATAAAAACTAGTGCCAAGTTTATACAAGTAGCCTCCAGGGAGCTGATTTCGTCAACCCTAAGGCAGTTGCCCCAGTCCTCCTGCAATCCTTGAGCTGCAAGAAGGGTTTCTGAGGTGTGGCCTATCACTGCAGACCTCAGACATTGGGGGCTTCCAGGTGTAGAACTCCCCATTGTAACAACACAGCTAAAAGCTGGTTAGATTTCAAGTAGGCACTGCAAGCTTTGCTTGGCACCCAGAATAAGCTGCTCAGAATGCACGGGCCATTTACACTTCCTGGCAGGGATGGTGTATTACAACTTCTTAAAGAATTCCTACTTGTGTTGCCCTACTTTTTAGGTTAGAAAATGTATTCACTGATGATAGAGGCCACTTCTCAAGCAAACTTATTCTTAGCATCTGGTTAAGAAAACATAACACTCCTTACCTTGTCACGCCTATTCCTTTCCTTACTCAGAGTTGCTGGAATTTGTGAACTATTTATTTGGATTTAGTCAAACAAGATGAATACATGCCCTAATAGAAATAGTCAGATCATCTTGATTAACAGTTTGAGAATAGTATCAGCTATTTATGGGGTGTGTGTGGTGTGGTGTGCATTTTCTCTTGCAGCTTGAGCTCAGTGAAAATAGAATCTTTGGAGGTCTGGACATGTTAGCAGAAAAACTTCCAAACCTCACGCACCTAAACTTGAGTGGAAATAAACTGAAGGATATCAGCACCTTGGAGCCCTTGGTAAGTAAATGCCATCATTCCAGAACCAAAACGTATTTATTGGTCATTTTCATTTTCATATTTCTTTTATAATAGGGGAAACTATTGGGGATAATAACTTAAAAATGTGGTGGTGTAGTTTCGTATGTGTTTGTCTTTATACTATTGTGAGTGTGTGTGTGTGTACACATGTATGCAAAGGGGTTTAGTTTTAAAGAGTAAGGACTCTGGTTGCTTTGTTCTCTTTGTCTAATGTTGAGGTGGCTCCTTCCTCTGGGGAAATTTTAGCATTATTGCTTTTGTTTCTGATTCCTATTATGACTACCGCCTTAGGCATCTTGAGTTATCCCCAAACTGACCAAGTCATTCTGTACTTTAACAGTACAAACTTTATACTGGGTCTGTGTGTGAAATGTAGATTAAATAATCCAAGGGCAGCATCAGTTAACTTTTAGATCTGCTAATTGATTATCTAGCTAGTCACTATGTCCTAAAGTTTTTCATAGAAATTCCTAAACGACTCCCCAGTTTCAAGTCTCCTTTGATTATATATGTACTGTGTGACCTTGGGCAAGCTGCCTCTTCTCTCTTGCCTCAGTTTCCTTATGTATGAAGCAGTGAGAATACTCTGCCTGCCTTTCTTTGTGTAGGGATTCTGAGATAAAGCAGTCAGTTTACCGTGGCTTATAAATTGAGAAGCTCTACTAATGTGATTGCAGTCCCTGTAGAAATTGTAGTGGCCAAAAAAGAGCTTCCAAAGACAGGAACAAGTGTGACCAATTTAATGCAGGATTTGGGGCCATGCATCAGGCTGTGATGTTTGCTAACCACTTGGAAATCCCATAAATCCAAGATTATGAAATTATTAGTTTTTCCCTGGTAACAAATTCTAATCTAGTAAAGCTGATGGGGATCAAACTTACATACTACACAAAGGCCTATAGATTCTTTGTGTATTTTGTTTTTACTGATGATTAAAATATTTTGGTTCATTATTAAAGAGAACTATGCCGAAGATAGGCACTGTCTTTCAGGATCCAGAAAAGCAGAACTTGAAAAGATAAGGTATACACCTCTGCTGTCTCTTCTGATGTCACAAATGAAAATACTTGGATTAACATCATTTTTTAAAAATACTCTAATGATGTTTCATGGGGAGAAAGATTGTGATATCTAGATTTCCTGTCTAGTCAAGATTCTGCCCCTAATTAGATGTAATTCCCTTTTATAGAATTGCTTTAATTGTGCGTTAAGTGAACTGTAGTTGTTGATTGCCTTCCAGTAAAGCACAACTCATAGTAACCCTATGGAAAAAAAGGCCTGAAGCCCCTCTACAACTGTCGACATTTATCAAAGTTCACAGTTTCCGGAGGCATGATATTTAGGCAGTGGATGTCACTCCTGCATAGGAGCTCATATTTCTTGTAAATGCTGAGAACCTATTTCTTTCTTACCCTCATGCCTTGAAATTTGCTACCCCCCCCTTTTTCCTCAGTCTTAATGCTTCCTCATATCTATTAAATTCTTCCAAACAAAACATTTCCAAAGCTTAAACATAATATTTATGAAATTTTGCATTTTTCAGATATTTTTACACTCGTCAGTTGTATCCTTATAACTATAGTCAAAATGAGTACACATTTTAGAGATGAGGAAATTTGAGTTTAAGTTACTTATAGATCACAGAATAAAAATGAGAATTCAAATCCAAGTTCATGGTTCTTTCCACCGTTCTTCTCTAAATTGATTCCATAATCATTATTGTACAAAGCTGGAATCCCAGCAGGAGCACTAGATTGCCTGTTGGCTGCTTTCTTGAAAGATCTTTGTGTGTTACACTAACCCTTTACTTATTTGCTAGTATAAGCCTGTTCATTCTTGGTCACTGTGAACATGTTGCTGTTATGTATCATCTAGTCAGAACAAACCTCTGAGTTTTCAGAGGCTGTAAATGGAATGAGATTGCCCATCTTCCTCTGAGGAGCAGCTAGTAGATTCAAACCACATGCCTTTAGATTGACAGTGCAGGTGCTTACCACCAGGCCACAAGAACTCCCTTTGAGCATAGGAACCCCTTTCTAGAGCAAAGTATTAAGCATATTTTCCATCTTAGATCGTTAACTGTTGTTGCCTTAAATAGCAACCTGAGACCTCTTTGATATTTCATTCAGAGTATTTTGCCAGTGTCCTGGCACACAGGCAAAGCAGAAAGAAGCAAATGTTGTATGGGAGTTGTTCACATGCGGTGGTTCTTAACTTTGCCCTTGGCCAGTGCTGTATGATAAACAAAAGTCTTCATCAGCATGGTGAAAGATGGAGAATGTGCCTTGCACCGGACACTAATTAGAGTAATTTTCCAGACATGTTTACAAAGCAGATAGAAATTGTATGATCCTGTTCTTACAGATGTGGAAGCTGAGGCTTAAGGGAAACTGACCCCTTGTCCAGGGTCACACATTCAGCTAACCAGTGGCAGAGCCCACTGTGCTTCATAGGTCTCTCTGGGAAAAGCCTGCCTTCTGCCGTTTTGCTGTACTTGGTATTCTGATTCCCCGAGGGTGCTAAGCTCCTGAAGTTCTAACGTGGGAATAAAAGAAGGCTGTAGAAGGTGAAAGAGGGAAATGTTGGGTCCATTATGACTTCTAAAGTGTACTTATGTGGGCAGACACCATCCTCATCCTCATTAACCACATACATTTTGAACACCGTCTACTTTGAGGCCAGTTCTTAAAGCCAATGCAATGATTGTGAATGCCTCTGCTTGCTACAGGGACATTAATCGAGAGAAAAAGAAGGCATCAATTCAAACTTCCTTGGACACCTTTTTTAAGAGACCTGGGCCATCCAAACCATCCCCCAAAGCCCTTCTAAATTCTAAGAAGGCAAGCAAAATTATTGTTAATAAAATGTTTACTGTTTATTATGGCAACAATATTTACTACAGATTACACTGGGTTCCTCTAAATAGTCTATGTCTAGTGGATTTTGTGCCTGTTAAGCCTCAAAGCACAATTTTACTACTTTAAACAATTCTAGAGTACATTAGTTACTGAGGATTTCCCCCCAACCTGTTGTGAATTATGCTTATTTTCTTATGTTTTCTGGCATACTGTTTGGTATATCTAATGTATTGAGTATATCCTTTAGAAGGAAGATGGTAAAAATCTCATCTTTTCCTCTGGTTTCCTGAATCAGAGCATTAGAAACCTTTATGCTAAAAAAAGTCAGTAAAACTGGAGTGCTATAAAGCATTAGACACAATTAGAGGTGGTGTAAGCATTTTTGTGCATCTTTTCCTGAAAGTAATTTTGACTGGTTTCATTCTATTAAATGAAGGATTTTTAGACCAACTACCTAAATACTTGTGGATCAATCTTAACCAGTGTGGAGTCAGCCTTTCTGAAGAGACTCAAATTCTCAGTGTTTTAACCAGTTGTCTGAAGTGGCACGGGCCTCCAGAGCCTGCCCAGTAAGGAAGTACCTGAAAGTTACAAGGAACACAAGCAACTTGTACAATCACTGGGACCACTTTTCTTGAGAACTCAAGCAGACCTAACAAGCAGTGTGACAATCTCTTCATGAGGAAAGTCAAGATTGTTTAAAGAGTAGGGAACTAGGTGGCAGACTGGAATTGGCCAGCAAATGTAGTCCGCTACCTCTGCTGTAGAGCAAAGCTTCTTGAAATAATATGGTAACTCCAGAAATACACAGGTACTTCAAGTCCTAAAAAATAAAATTTCCTTTTCTTTTCCTGATCCATATTACTATTAAAATAGGTTTAGCTCTATTAATTATTCTTGATAGCTACGTCTTCCTCATGAAACATCAAAAATTTTTAGATGTCAAAAGATGTGGGTTATTTCACTCTTTCTACAGTCTTAAAGAAAACTACACTTTTTCTCTTCATAACCATCATTAAAAATTATAAAGGTAGCTACATGCCCTCTGGGCTTACTGCTTGCTTCTAAAAGGTATAGAATCTATGTACTTGTCATTTTGCTTGTTTAGTAGGCCTGCTGCTCCCTCTTTCTGAAGGTCTGCAGTTGTTTTCTGTTATGGCTTCTTAACTTGTTGTAATGGCACTTCTACTTTTCCATTCTCCTTACTTTCCTTAGTCAAAACTTAATATGCCTGAGATTTAACGTCTAAACACAGAAATGTCTATTTTGGTGACTCAGAATGCTGTCTTGAGTTAAGATACTTTTTTAGACAGATAAGACTGGTTCCAAACAAATGAGATAGGCAACAAAATTTTCAAGGTTTGGTAAAATGAGAAGAATTTTACATGAGTTAAGTCTGGTTTTTAAAGTGCCCATCTTACAAAATAACGTGATATTTCTGTCTTGGAAGTTTCTGCCCTAGATGAGTCTGTCTTTTTACCTAGCCTATATTGATTCCTGCCTCACTAGGAAATACCTGCATCCCCACTCTGTGTTGTATAGTGTTTTTATTTTTTTCTCTTGTAATTTTTTCTTCTGATACTTGTATTTTACATCCCCAAGTAAAACTACAAGCTCTTTGATGTTGACTAAATTATAACCAAACCAAAAACCTTCTGCTTCTGCCATTGAGTTGATGCAAAACTGTAGCGACTGAAGGTGGCAGAGGAGAGCTGCCCCACAGGATCTCCAAGGGAGTGGGACCACAGAAGTGCACTACTTCATCTTTCTCCTGGGGAAGCAGCCACTGCACCACTGAGGCTCTGAAGTATTCCTTAGACTAATTACCCACATTTTAGGAAGCGCATATTTGATATTCAACAAGTACCTAAATAAGGGTAGCTGTTTGATTGTATCATACTCTGAAAAGACCTAGTTTAGATAAAAATTAACATTTGTTCTTAGGCTACAGGGAGGCATAGGGGAAGACATAGTCCCTTTGAAAAATTTAAGAAGGGAGAATTCTGGTTAAAATTAAGTGCTTAAGAATATTGCAGAGGCTTGAAATATTATGCTATGTGCAAACTAAGTGGGTAGCAACTAAAAGCAAAGCTTGGACTTTTAACTATTCAGAAGATGAGTTTGTTGCTTTTTATTCTTTTGGTTAGTTATGCTTTTTGAACCTTTTCTTCAGAAAAAATTGGAGAATCTGAAAAGCCTGGATTTGTTTAACTGTGAGGTTACCAACTTGAATGATTACCGAGAGAGTGTCTTCAAGCTCCTCCCCCAGCTGACCTATCTGGATGGCTATGACCAAGAGGACCAGGAAGCCCCTGACTCGGACGCTGAGGTGGATGGTGTGGACGATGAAGAGGATGAAGAAGGTGAGTGGGCTTGATGTCCAGGACCCCCACCACCACCAAGTTCTGCATTTCAAACTTCCATTCTATTGAATTTAGGAACTAGAACCTGTGCTTGATTTCTTAAACTCCTGGGATATTTGAACCTTAGCAGTGGTTAAAAATAAAAACAGTTTGCAATTAAAACAGTCTTAGGGATTTGGGACCTATATTTCACAGGAGGGGAAGGCCCTCTATAAGGTGGATTGATTCAGTGACTGGGGTAATTGGGATGGGAGTGTCAGAGACAGTGCGATTGGCACAGGACAGAGCAGAGTTTAGGATTGTTGTACATAGGGTCGCTATGAGTCACAAGCGACTCGACAGCACATAACAACAAAAAGTATTGCCTATAACTGATCTCCTTTTGGTGACTGTTTATCCTTTGTCAGCATTCAGCTCTGTGAACACTTCTTCCAAGTATTTCTTGGTGCTGCAGGCTCGATGAGTTAGATGGGTTAGCTCTTGTCACTCTCCTTATCTTGCCTGTGTACTTAGTACTGTGATTACCTCTTAAGCAGAGGCTATCGATCTGGACAGCACACTCAGTGGGCACCAGCATAGGTATTTGGTATGTGTTAGTTTTGTCCAGATACAAATAAAACCATTTTTTGCAATTCTAATGATAGAGTTTAAGTAGGTAATGATTTTAAAGTAATACAAGTTCATTTTACTTCTTATTAATCAGAGGAAAAAATCTATATATAATGTTACTCTTTTTTGTAAATATTTTATCCAAATGTCTATATTCCAGTTATCTTTGAAAATCTTTTTGTATTTTTCTGCCTAAAAGCCTCTTGATTAGCTTGTGTTTCTGAGCACACAGACTTGTTTACCGTGAGTCATTCTTTGTAGAAAAAGTTTTTCACCTCAGAGGCTTAAAGGAAGCAAAGTAATTGGTTTCATGTCAGTCAGCCTGAAGAGAACTTGTTCTCCTAGTATTGCTAAACTTAGAAGTCTTGCTGGTTTTGAGCCATTGTTTTATATTTTCTTTAACAAAAGTAAAGCACAAAAGATAGAAATGGTCAAGAATATGGATAGAGATGAGGAGAAAAGATGAAAATACTTTTTGACATTTGGGTGGAAAGCAGCTATACTCACTACTCTACCACAGACGCCTGGGTGGAATTAAAGTTCTTTAGAAAGCAACCTGAGGTAGGAAGTCATAAAATAGGCAGAGGGAAGAAAAAAAAAATAGGCAGAGGACACCTTGTCTTGTTTGAAGTGTTGTATTGGTCTCTTTCCTGTTATATCTTTTCAGTTGTAAAAACCACTTGTTCTTTATTTTTACTCTAAACAGGATGAATGGCAGTGTGTGCTAGAACCTGTGAAGGACATGCCTTGCAGAGTGATGGGAGTGTGTCAGGCAGGCAGCAAATATGCAACCATTGCTTAGGAGGAAAATAATGCTTGAGGGAGGCATAAGACAGACACAATTCCAGTCCTCTTGATATTTATTGTCTACTAGGAAAAGAAATGTTGACATAACCAAATAATTATATGTATAAACTGTATTGTAATGGAGACTCACCAGGTGCTCGAAGAGCATATAACTTTGATGAAGAGGTCTGGGAAGAATGTCTGAAGAGGTGATATTTAACGGAGACTCAAAGGTTGAGTTCGAGTTAGCCGAGAAGCAAGAGAAGAACATACATAAAAAACTTGAGGCAGCGGAGAGCACAGCAAGCTCTAGGGCCCGAGAGAAGTAAAGTTTTCATATGATGGAGTAGCGACAGGGGTGAAGGCATGGTTGCCTTTCAGTCAGCTTGCCCTTTGGGCCACAGTTTGTTAGCTGTCTCTAGGCTCCTGATCTAGGCAGCTGGCTCTGCAATGGTACTGTTTATCCAAGAGAAGGAGCATAAATTCTCCCGCCCCAACTTTACAGTACCGAAAATTTCAAAGGTAAAAATAATAATAAAATGTATTGCCGTGCTAGCAGTAAGCGTCACCACATTATTGGTTTGTGACTGACCTTTTTATACATACCTACAGTCACTCACTTCCTGTATTTATCAGAAAGTGTTACAGTGTAAAACTATAAACAACTAGGACTCTTGACTTTGTAGAAATCTTAGAGACAAAGTGGCTTAATTGTGGCAATTTCGTGAAAAGCAAATTATGGCATTTTGTGGTCTTCTCTGACATGAGCTCAACTCAACGTGCAACCCACAGCCAACACCTTGGTACTGTGTCCTGTGCGACACCAGGAGTAATTTTGTGTTGGACTGTTTTCAGGAGAGGATGAGGAGGATGAAGAGGATGATTTTTATGAAGAAGAGGATGAAGATGAAGACGAAGATGTAGAAGGTGAAGAAGATGAAGATGAAGTCAGCGGGGAGGTTAGTACAACTCTTTTGCTTGTGATTTGTAATGAAAACAAAAGAGCTTCTGAAGAAATGAATATATTTCATTGAAATGATTATATGGACTAATCATGTCGGTGGTTAGTTTAGCTTTTAGCTCATCTCTCTCTTTCATGACTCGTGATTGCTGAATGCTAGTTAAACAGAGCAGTGCTTGGCCTTCCAAGGTAACTTTTAGTCCCTTTGGGAGGAAGCTGGAGATGAGTGATTAGTAGGAAAACTGATAAATGCTGCTCAACCTACTTAAAGAATTAGGGAACCAAGGTAAGGGAACATGGTCTTACCCCAAAAGAGCATGTAGTCTAGTGTGATACAGACTGTGTGTCTGTCTGTCTCTCTCAGATATGCTTTATTTAAAATGCACATTTTGCTGAAAGTGGGCTGAGGCTTAGATCTCAGCCAGAAGAATCTAATCTTAAATTGAGAGAGCTGTAGGAAGACGGGAGAGTGGTGACTTGACCCTCAAGGAGGTTTGTAAAATCAGAAAATTTTATTCATCCCCTTCAAGTTGGAACCAACTCTCAGCTGACCCTCTGGTAGATGTTCAGAGACTATTATAAGTCACATAGGAGGAAATTTTAAAGTGTATTAAGGAAAAAAAATAAATCATTGTTTTCTCTTTGGTGCATGTTCTTTTTATTTGCAAAGTATGTTTCCTTTGTGCTTCTCAGTGAGGCATAATTGATCTGATAGTGGTGTGCTGTTTCTTTTTCTTTAGGAAGAAGAATTTGGACATGATGGAGAAGTTGATGAAGAAGATGAGGATGAAGATGAAGACGAAGACGAAGGTGGGTCTAATAGCATTAATTTTTTTTCTCTTGCTATAAATAATATGAACCTTTGCCACCCTCACCCATGTTATTATAGTTGTTAGACCTGTATCATTTGAGTTACATCCAAGCTTAAGATTTATGTTTGGAATTTGTTCATAAAGAAGGCTTATAATTGGATCTTTTTGTTTGATACTTGTTGAAAATGTTCTTGGAATAATTAGGTTTCCAAGTACCAATGGGTTTGCTTTGCTTTCTATTTGCCTTATCTTTTTAATTGGCATCTAACAGCTTTCTTGACCATATGAACCATTAAGTTTGTGGCACCATAAGTAATATCTTCAGTAACCTGTTGATCCGACCAAGTGTACATATCTCGCAGCTATCAAAAAAATTCTTTTAACATCTTTCGTGTGTATTTAGTCTGTTAGCATTACTTTGACAGAATGTCATTAAAATTGTCTCAAAGTGGATTTTTGTTACTGTGCAGATGAGGAAGAAAGTGGGAAAGGTGAGAAGAGGAAGAGAGAAACAGATGATGAAGGAGAAGATGATTAAGACCCCAGATGACTCAAAAAAAGAACTGTTCAGTGTTGGTTGGACTGCTCATATGGATTTGGTAGCTGTTTAAAAAAAAAAAATTAAAAGTAGCTGTGATACAAACCCCAGGACACCCACCCACCCAAAGAGCCAAAGAATAGTTCCTGTGACATTCCACCTTCCTGTTTAGTCCCTCTTGGAACTCCACCACCAAGTGTGGGGACTTTGCCCCAACAAAATTGTTAAGCGTTGTTAGGTTTTTTTTGTGTAAGACTTGCTGTAGCGTGGGTAGCTGTGATCGGTGAGTCTCAACCATTCGTGGCTACCAGTTACTCTGAGATTGTAACAGCATTTTTACTTTCTGTACAACAAAGAAGCTTTGTAAATAAAATCTTAACATTTTGGGTCTGTTTTTCATGCTTTGCTTTGCTTCTTTTTTTTTTTTTATGTTAGGACATTTTATGTGACAACTGCCAAAAAAGTATTTTTAAGAACTTAAGTGAAATAAATATGTTATTCTTTGGTAAAGCCTAGTTGTATGGTTACATTTTTAAATCAGACTCAACTTGTAGGCTCCAGCTAACACACTAAAATCTGACTGCTTTGGTAATTTAGAGATAGGTGTTATTAAGAGGAAATGTGAAAGTGTTTAAAATATGTAAAAAATGTTAAAAAGCATTTAAATTAAATGCTCATTATTGAAGACTGGGAGTAAATGAGGCAGACTTTAAAACTTGATATTTGAAATCTAGAGCCATTGAAAGCTAGTAAAATAATGTTATTTCCAAATAATTGATGAGCTGAGGAAAGGAGGGCAGCATAAATGAGAGAATGTCCCCGATCTCCAGAGATCTGAATTCTAGTCCTGGCTATGCCACTTTTTTCTATGTGACCTTGTGTTGACCTCTGGGTTACCTCCCAGTCTGTAAAATTGAGGGGGTGTGACCAAAGGGTCTCTGAAGTCTCTTGCAGCACTGATGGTCTGTGACCCTTGCAGACAGAAAGGTCTGAGAGGAAAATGGGCTTTATACCAAGGCTGAACCATTTAGGACTTGACAGACAGGCAAACAGAGTATGGTTTGTTACCAAGATCCGCATGCTAAGGAGGAGTGACATGTGAAAAGCCTTGCTCTCCAGAGCGGGTGGGCACTGCCTGAGGTCAACCCAGCTTTGGCAGAGATGGAAATTTTCTTTATTCTTACAGACCCGAAAGGGACTTGGGATGGGGAGAAGTCTGTGTGTCAGTATGTACTTTTGTTGAAGATTTGGGAATTATTTTGGAAAATCTTAGTTGTGGTTCTTGGAATGAATTAGCATTTTATGCATGTAAAAACCGGGTTAAAGATTGGCATTTATTAACCAGAAAAAGTTAAAATTTCGGTGATGCATCCCAAAAGTACGCACCAAGATTAAATGTTACCATTGGCTTTAAAGTGCAATTTCGCTTTTGCCAAGAGATTTACAAGAAAATTGTGTTTTATTTGTATTTAATTTCTATTCTCCATCACCTAACTGCCGTTTAACAAACCTTCAATTCAGTACGATTAGAGTCATGAAGGCTTTGCCTGTGTTAAATACCATCCATTAACTTTGAATGACGCTTTCTACTTTTACAAAACTTTCCCAGTACCCACAAAGCACAATGCGGGGATACAGAGGAAGAACCACTTTAACCTAGGGCTGTGCTCATAGCTCCCCAACTCTGGAGAGAGGAGTGATTGACCCTTACAAGGAACAAGAGGTCTCCTAACTGGGATCATTGGGGAAGTTTTCCAGGAGCCTGTTTAATGATTCTGCCCATTGTGGCAGTAACTTGATGTTTAGCCACCCATGGCCAAAGAATGTTTAAAAATTCTCAGATAGACGAGCTTTTTTTGGAGATGAGATCACAAAGAAAACCATATTTCTGAAGTTGTCTTCCATCTGAAAGAATATCATTGAGTCCTTTTACTTCCAGATTTTGCAGTGATTTATTTATGAAATGTAAAGGCTAGAGAGGTGGTGTGGGGGTCTAGATGACGAAGTCTGGCCAGTTTACTGATGCACCTTCCACGCATTGACCCTCCAAACAGCAACTGCACCGTTCATATGTGATCTTGTGACCTTCCATAGTATTATTTGAAGTTAAAAGTTGTGCTACTTGGAAAACCGAGGCTGGATCTATTGTTCGTTGTAGCAGTGGGGAAACTGAGGCACTGGGGCTGCTTCATGTCCCTGTCATCAGCTTTATACTCTTCCATTTTATTTCTGCTTCTGGAATCCAGACCTCTGATAATGCAGTCTGGAAATGCGGACAGACTTGTATGAGAGACACTGCCCACCTTCCTTCAGTCACACTCTCCATCACTCCTACATAAACCACCAGCAAGCAGCATGCTACACCGACCCCAAGCTCTCTACCTATAGTGTCTTATGCTGGTACTCCACACCCAAGAGTAGTAGCAGAAATTACAATTCAGGGTTTCCACTTCTGGCTTTCTATTGGACTGTCATTTTCTGCCACCAGAGAAAGGCAAAGCCGAAGCACAAAGGTGGTTCTCCTCTTACACTGTGACCTTCACTCTTCTCCAGCCCTGTCACACTGAGTTGACATCAATTTTAATGAGGCTGATGATGCCGCTGTGTTGACGGATTTGAAAAGGGAGTGTAGAGTTACTAGCAGTATTAATGTTCACTAGAACAGTTGCTCTGCAGGATGGGCACCAAGCTGAAGCAAGTGTGGAAGTGCTTCGCAGAGCCAATTAGGTCAGCTTCATAATCTGACCAAGTGGGTATTTTCTAATGTCCCAGAAGGTTGCAGAGGCAATATAGGGAAAAGAGTCTCCTTAAAAGTTAACTATCAGAATCTGACTTGACACCAGTCCCCTAGTGTTTAGAGGTGCTTGTGTGTATAGAACACTGCCCATCCCAGGTCCATAGTAGGGAGCATACTTTGGGGAAACCCTGTCACTGGAGAATGCAGAGACCTGTGTTCTGGCGATGGGCTGGTATCTGACCTTCCTCAGTCACTTCCCGTCTCAACCTCTACTTCCTCAACTAAGAATAGGAAGCCCAAGCAAAGTGAGTTTGCGGCTCCATATGTTATTTCAAAATTGATAAACACCCAAGTTCTAACTAAAGCGGATGCTGAAGTTACCAGAACTGCCCCACTACACAGGTCAGTTAACTCCAAAGAAGCGTGTGGGACATCAGAACTGCCAGAGTATCAGGTAGACCAGCAAGAGGCAATAGAGACAGTCATCCAGGCAAAGACAGTTGAGGGTGCATCTTCAGAACTAGCAGCTAGCTGTCTTTTAGAAGAATAGCCCCAGAAAACTAAGAATGGTTTTCTTAGAGGGTTTACTTCATAGTTAACCTGTTAGAATCTTGCACTACACACAAAAATAAGCGTCAGATGTATGTGTGCCGCTAGGGGGCACTTACACTTATGGAGCAGGGCGGCTAGAGAGGAATTAATTGAATGACTTCTCATTTAATCCACCACACCAACTCTAAAATTGTAATCCCCACTTTACAGATGGGGAACATAGTACCAACTCAGCTCTGTCCAAGTCCAAAGCCCTTTCCTTCATTGATTGTGATAAGAAAGTTGGCAGAACTGTTTACTTCTCAGCCTAGGAGTGGAATGCACCTGCTAACAAGATGCTGTTGACTCAGTTGGCTCCCCAAATGACTCAGCTCACAGAGAACTCAAGTTTCCTGAACTGGAAACAGACAATGTTGTAAGTGAAGACAAAAAGGCTCTTTCTGAATATTGAGAAACCACCACTCTTCGTCACATTGACCATTTCACACGAGTAGACAGCTCTGCCATGCAGCACCTTTGTGAACTTGTAAAACACCTTTGGCTTCCTGGAACTCAGCTTTTCTATCTGAACTGGGGAGTGAAGTGACCCTTAACTAGTCAGCAAGTGAGTATGAACATGTTAACCACCCATGAGGTGTTAATACTACTAGTAAAAGATGGGGAAGAGCTTATGGCAACCAGCATGCACTGCCAGCCCCTGGAGAGACAGGGAATCCCCAGAGTAACAGCTTCCCACAGCTGCCAAAGACTTGAGAGTTACGGCAGTAGTTGGTGAGAAGTAGGCATCCGAGCAGGGCATCAGAAAACAGTGACAGGACCTTGGGGAGAAGAATCATGCACGTTGATGGAATCAGAATTCTTGACTGTCCCTATCAATGGCTAGGCCATGTTTTCCACTATTATGGTTTCACTGGAGGTCAGTCTGCACAAGAAAAATAAGTCTTATAGGGGACCTCTGGTGGCCTAGTGGCAAGAAGTTACACTGCAATCCCAGAATGTGTGCAGTTCGAATCTACCAGATGCTCTACTGGAGGAGGGGCAGTCTCCTCCTGTACCAGACATCCGATTTGACAGTACACACACACACACACACACACACACAAAAGTCATTTAGGAGACAGATATTTGGGAGAGGAAGACTAACACTCGGGATTTTCTGCTTATTCCATGTGAAAACCAGTCCTGGACTGAAGGTTCATTCATTCTTTCAGTTGGCATGTCTTACTATGGATAGAGCCCTGGGTTAAGAACTGTTTATTTAGACCAGTGAAAGAGCTCAAATGTCAGCAGATGATGAGTCATACGTATGAGAATAGAAAGATGAGCAAGTTAGAAACAGAACTGCCCTCACAGAACTTAGAGGCGAGTGGGCAGGACAGTAGTGTCCATAGGCAATTGCACTGTAGTCCAGTTCTGTAAAAGACGTAGCAGATGGTAATGTGAAAACACAGGAAAGACAGTGAAAGAGCTTCAGAGGAAAAGATATCTCTAGGTGAGACCTGGAGGGTGAGCAGGAAAGAATCCAGTTCTGCAGAGAACCCCAAGAGCAAGGGAGACGATTGAGGCCTTTGTTAACGCATGCTCTTGTAGAAGCACAATGAGTGGCTTTAACAACTTCTGTCTTCCAGTTTAGGAGGCTGACAGTCCAAATTCTCCGGCTCTAATAGGCTTTCTCTCTGTCAGTGCTGATAGAAGGCCCTTATTCAGCATCCATGGGCTCAACATTCCTTGGAGGTCTCCATGTGTCTTGATTTTCCCTGTATCAGACTTCAAGTGCAAGAACCAGGGCCCAAAGGACACACTGCACCACACCCTTGCTCTTCTTTTCTGTTGTAACTAACTGGTACCCCTGTCCCATCCAACCTCCCTTCTCTGCCAAAATTTCTCTCATCTTTTGTGAAAGAAAGGATGATACAGGCCACACCGCAGGGAAATTGCCCTTATGTGGAGCAGGCTTTCATGGAATGAAGGTTGTTGCGTTCCAACCCAAGTCCTTTTACAACTGTTTGGCTGATCAGATCACGGAGGTCATGACATTAACAGTCACTTTGCATCATTACATACACGTATTTGGGGAACACCCAACTAAATCTATGATAAATAAGTGGAATGTAGGGCATACAGAGAAGCCTCCAGAAATGTTCTTCAGAGCCACCCACTTGGAGTGTTTTGTTTTTGTTTTTTTTTTCACTTGGAGTACTTTTATTGCCACAGCACTAGCAAACTATGACACCTTCTTCCCTTCCTCTGTAGTTCAGATGTGATGAAGCCAAGGGTAATGAATTGGGTGACTGGATGTGAGTTATGATTTTCAATACATAGAGTTTTTGTCATATACTGAGTGAGGACTGATCCATGGCTGACCCTCCAGAGGATTTTTCAGAGACGTTTTAAAATCACACAGGAGGAGATTGGCTTTTTTTTTTCTCCCTAAGAGTAGCTGGTGGATTAAAACTTAATACTGACGAGTAGGCAGCGTAACTCTTTATCATGAAGCTACCAGAGCTCCCAAATATAAAAGAAGGAGTATTGAAATACTACTGTCACTTAGTGTTATCCATTACGAGGGTTAAAGGTCAAAACAACATGAGATAATCATCTCACCCCAGTAAGAATAGCGAAATTCAACAGAGCAGCAAACAGCAAATGCTGGCGAGGTTGTGGAGAAACTGGAACCCTTGTTCACTGTTGGTGGAAGTGTAAAATGGTGCAACCACTGTCGAAGGCGGTATGGCGCTTTCTCAAAAAGTTGCAAATAGAAATACCATTTGACACATCAGTTCCACTACTGGGAATATACCCTAAAGAAACCAGAACTGCCACCCAAGCAGATATATGTACACCCATGTTTATTGCAGCTTTGCTCACAATAGCAAGGAGCTGGAAACAACCCAAGTGCCCATAAACAAACGAATGGATAGAGAAGCTGTGGTATATTCACACAATGGAGTACTATGCTGCAATGAAAAACAAGGAACTCATGCAATATTATTCAAAATGGGTGACCCTAGAGAACATTATGCTGAGTGAAATTTCTCAGTCCCAAAATGACAAATATTGCATAGTGACACTATTGTAAAACAGGACTGACATAGGGGTTGGGGGAAACTTAAGAAAAGAGGGTATAAATAATGTATACTGCATTGAAACAGGTGAAGGAGAGAACTGTTTAAAAGGAATATAGGACTAGGTCTTATTTTCATAGGACTAGGTCTTATTTTCATGAGAAGATTACAGAAAAAGAAATGCATATTCAAGTGGACTGTGGACTGTGAGATTGTGTAACAATGAAAAAATTTTTTTTCTTCAAAGAAAAATGAACTGGGGTCATGGACAGGGAGGAAAATGTGCAACAATGAATGAATGGGGGGAAATTATATGGAGAGACTATGCTAGAAAAATATATATGTTGCATTAAAAATAATTAATAAAACATTTTTTAAATTATTATTAAATTTTATTATAATAAAACATTTAAAGAAAAAGATAAAAAAGATAAAGCACTTAAAAAATCTTCCTACTCACTTCACCAAAGAAGACATTCAGATGGCTAACAAGCACATGAAGAAATGTTCAAAATCCCTAGCTCTAAGAGAGATGCAAATAAAAACAAGTATGAGATATCATCTCACCCCAGTAAGAATAGCAAAATTTAACAGAACAGCAAGCAACAAATGTGGGTGAGGTTGTGGAACCCTTATTCACTACTGGTGGGAGTGTAAAATGATGCAACCACTGTGGAAGGCAGTGTGGTGCTTTCTCAAAAAGTTGGAAATAGAGATACCATTTGACCTAGCAATTTCACTACTGGGAATATACCCCAAAGAGACCATACTGACATCCAAGCAAATATATGCACACCCATGTTTATTACGACTTTGTTCACGACAGCAAGGAGTTGGAAACGACCTAAGTGCCCATCAACAAATGAATGGATAGAGAATTTGTGGTATATTCACACAATGGAATACTATGCTGCATTGAAAAACAAGGAACTCATGCAATATTATTCAAAATGGATGACCCTGGAGGACATTATGCTGAGTGAAATATGTCAGTCACAAAAGGACAAATACTGCATGGTGCCACTGTTGTAAAACAGGACTGACATCGGGGTTGCGGGGAGACTGAGAAAGACGGGTTCAATAATAATGTATACTGCATTGAAACAGTTGAGGGAGAAAACTGTTTAAAAGGGATATGTGATTAGGTATTTTTGTCATGACAGGAGTCCAGAGCGAAGGCTGCATAGTGGAGTGGAACTGGGGGCAGGGATTGTAGAACAATGAAAGAATTTTTCTTTTACTTTTCCAAGAGGGTAGTGTACTGGGGGGGGGGGGTAGGGTTGGGAGGGGAGAAAAGTACAAGGAATGAATGGAAATTAAAAAAAATAAATTTTCCCACTGTATTCTACTCTATGGACCCAATTATCTACCCTTATGCCAATAACACATTGTATTGATTATATAATCACAATAATTCTTATTGACATTTTAAGATATGTATACTTATCACTGTCTCAAAATGTATAAAATTTTCAGCCAACAACAAAAAAAAAATATGATTTAGGGTAAGTGGTATCTGCATTAAACACAACTAGCACCCACCCAGATCTTTGAAATACCATTTTTCCCTAAAAGGACCTAGAGCTCCTCAGAAATGCCTGAAGGACTGGAAGCAGGAGGTACAAGATAAGCGTGGTACATCTTGTGCCCGAAAGCACAAAATAGGTCTCAAGGATATTGAGCATATGTCAGAAGGACAGACGTCCATCTGGATGGCTGCCATGATAGTACTAGACATAATGAGTATGTTCTAGTCTTAACAATTTAGGAATCCTGGGGTGGTTCCAAAGGTTAATGTGTCCTGCTATTAACCAAAAGGTGAGACGTTCAAGTCTACCCAGAGGCACCTCAGGAGAAAGGCCTGACTGTCTACTTCTGGAACATCAGCCCTTGAACTGTTGAGCATATTATGAATACAGTTCTTTCCTGGCACACGTGGAGTCACTGAGAGTCAGAAATCAGCTAGTTGGTAGCTAGTGGTTTCAGCTCACTCATTGCACTGGGAATGCAGAACGAATCCAGTGGAAATGCCCTTTGTGATCTGAGTCTGCAAGAAGATCTGGAGGCTAATCTGCTGATAACTAGACTGAACAGCGTAGATGTTGAAAATCCCCACATACACTGAGGTATAGGAACTTCTTAGATTCTAGGAGTATTTGAAAATCATCAGATTTTTCAGCCAAAGGAGGAAGGGTTTTTTGAGCTAGCTTAAGCCTGCCTTCTGCAGAAATCATCTTTCTCTGGAATTTTTTTTTTTTTCGCACTGTCCTCGCCCACCCCTAATTCATGGTCATCCCTACTGCTAGTGTCTCCTCTTGTCCTTTATTTCTAACTTTCCACCCAGAACGACTTTCACTCACTCACTCACTCATTGTCCTCAAGGGGGAACCAAATCATAGCTGACCCTCCAGCGAGTTTTCAGGAGCCTGTCAAACGCATGGAAGAAGACTGTCGGTCTTTCCCCATCTGGACAGCAGCTTTGCCTGATGCAGTAAGGTGTTGTCTGTCTTCTTGACTTCTGCTTCCCCAAGTGTTGATCGTGGAACCAAGTAAAATGAAATAACTGATACCTTCAACCTTTTCTCCATTTATTAGGAGGTTGGAATTGGTCCAGTGTGAAGATTTCCTTTATGTCGATGAAGGCTGTAGTCCTAGATCTTCATCAGTAAGCGCTTCACGTCAGCTTCACTTTCATTTTCAGCAAGCAAGGTTGTGTCATCTGCGTAATTCACGTTGTTGATGAGTCATCCTCCAATCCTGAAACAGTTTTGTTGTTCTTCATATGAACACAGCATTGCACTCATCTCAGATCTCACCTGCAAAGCGTCACTTAGTGCATCACTTTGTCTGCAAGGAAGATCAGTTAATACAACTATCTTTTAATTCTGTTCACTAATGTCAAGTAAGAAGTTGAAAAATGTCACCAACTACTGCAGCCTTAAATCGATGAAACATGCAGTCAAGATGCCTTGGTGGTTACTAGTTGTTGTAATGTGAAAGTTGGAAACAAAGCGGAAGGTTCATTAGTTGAAAACAGCAATGGTGATAGACAGGAAGTGAGTGAGGGCATGATAGAATTTTGCAAAACCAATGACCTTTTATCAGTAATATTGAAAAATTGCAAATACTTTTCCCCCCCCATAATAGAAACAACAACTATTGTTGTTTTGTGCTGTCAAGTTGACCATGACTCACAGCGGCCCTATAAACAACAAACTTGAACCTTCTCCTATACTGCACCTTCCTCACAATCTTTGTCAACACGGTCTAGCCTGTGGTGGTACTCACCGTGTCAATCTTTCTTGAGGAGCGTCTTCCTCTTACTCTCTGACTCTCTACCCTTCCCAGAAGATGTCTGTTTAAGGACTAGAAAGGATTCACACACTGTATAATTCCTCACTAAAACAGCTTTTAGTATATTCAATCACCACCACAATTTTAGAACAAGTTCATCATCCTAAAACAAAACCCCTGTAACTCATTAGTGGACCCTCCCATTTCTGTCTAATTCCAGCATCAGGCCTAACCAACAACCAATCTTTCTTGTGACTGGCTTCTTTCACTTATGATACATGTATATCTTACGTTTCATCAAAGTTGCAGCATTTATTAGCACTTCATATTTTTTATCACCAAATGATATTCACTGTCTGAACACACTACATTGTTTATGTCTTCATCAGCTGAGGGACATTTGAGTAATGAATAATCCCACAGTTCTTGTATAAATTTTTGGGTGGGAATATGTTCTCATTTCTCTTGGGAATGAAACTGCTGGGTCATATGGTAATTCTAGATTTAATTTAACCTTTGGAGGAACTGCCAAACTGATTGCCTCATTTTACATTCCAACTCAACATATACAAGAGTTCCAGTTTCCCTACATCCTCACTTCCATGTCTGTCTTCTTAAATCTAGCCGTCCTGCTGACGGTAACTGGTATTTCACTGTGGTTTTGATTTGTATTTCTGTTATGGCTGATGATTCTGAGCATCTTTCATCTGGCTATTGGCCTGAACATTGTGTTTTAATCAGTCTGGTTGGTGATCTCATGAGATTGAGACCAGGCTACCGCAAGGCATGCTGGGGCTGCTTCCAGAGATGGCTGGGAGCTGAGCTGTATGTACCGTGAGAACTCTCAGACTCAGCTGGAGAAAAAGATGGGGAGTCACCCATGAATACATAGATCTTGACGTGCCTTTGAGTAGACAAGATTTTCAAGAGAGTGAAAGAGAAAAGTGAAAGTTAGATAAAGTTTTGGAGACTCTTCGAAGTTAAGGATGAAGTATGTCAGGGTGACAAATCAAAGAATAAGTCATAACTGGGACACAAGGAGGGGAAGGACCAGCCAGAACAGGACTCTGGTTGGTGTAAGCTGTTTGTAACTGCCTATTAACCTAATAGTGGTGCTGCGGAAGAAAGACCTGGTGATCTACTTCTGTGAAGATTTGTTTCCTATGTTATTGTGCCATCTGTTAGGTTTTCGCACTGTATCCATGGCCAAGGACTCAAGGAAGGGACCAGAGAAAGAAAGGAAGCTAAACAAGCTTTATTAAGGGGTCTCCCGGGTGGGATTCCTTGGTCTGCAGAGAGAAAAATAGGCAGAAGGACAGACCAGGGAAATACCATCCCCTAAAGTGGATTAGGGCAGGTTTTATAATAAGGGTCTTTAGGGAGGGAAGGGAAGAACATCCCATTGTGGTTTAAGGAGGGAAGGGTTGGTCCCAGCCTGACTCCACCGAATCAGAACCAACTCACAGCTGACCCTCCAGTGGGTTTTCAGAGGCTGTAAATAATTTTGAAAGAGACTGTCCATCTTTATCCTGTGGGATGACTGGTGAATTTGAACCAAGTGCCTTTGGGATGGAAGGGTGACTCCTTAACACTAGGCTCCCATTTGTAACGATTCTCTGTTAACACATGGGTTCACTATGAGTCACAATTACTCACTGTCAATGAGGTTTTGTTCAGATGAGGCCTGAGATCAAGCAGGGTGCAGGCAGGCCTCAGGTAGTAGCAACAGTCTGAGAACAGGACACAGGCATAGACCCCTCTTTCAGTGTGAGGGCACTTCTGGAACCCTGGTTGGCTTGGACTGCAGTTACCAGACCTTACCCACCTCTTCTTGGGTCATCCTCACTACTGCCCTCTGGTGGCGGCGTCCTATATCCCAAAGGAGGAAGTTGTGAGCTTCCTTTGAAAGAAGGGGCAGAGTTGAACTTATTTCTGATTTATTCCATAGGCTGTGCTTTTTTCCAGGGTACTTTATATATTCTTCCAGAATCCTGTGTGGGGACCCACTTCTGGAAGAAATCATTATCATTTGGGAGGAATTTGAGGTGGGCGTCTCAGCCTCCACATTGATTCTAGGCTCCTCCTGATCATTCATCCAAAAAGACCACAAACACCTCCTCCTTGTGATAGAGTCGGAAGGGACTCACGGCTGACCCTCCAGTGGCTTTCCAGGCTATAAAGTGCACAGGAAGAGGGTGTTCATCTTTCTCCCGTCTAAGAAAGATGATCTTCATCTCACATAGATTACTACCAAGCCGAAGAGGTAACTTGTGGTTGCTGTGATGCTGAAGCCTGTGACAGTGATGTGCCAGTGGTGGTAATGGGCACCCATGGTGGACAGTGTTGGCTGGAGCTTCCCGATTAAACCAATCCTGGAAGCAGGAGCAGCATCCACTTCCGAAATGGCTTGCCTCCAGAAACTCTATGTATGAACAGTGCTCAGGCAGTTCGTTCATAGGGTCGCTATGAGTTGTCTACGACTCGACGGTATCAAACAACAACACATAGATTGGATTTGCTTCCTTAATTAAGCTTATTATTATAATTTATAATAAAATTTCTATATGGGATTGCTGTTGATTGTGGAGCCAAGCAAACTAAAGCTTTTTTTTTTTTTTTTAATTTTGTGTGCGTGTACCGTCAAATCAGATCTGACTGGTACAGGAGGATATTGCGCCTCCTTCTCCGGCAGAGCATCTGGTGGATTCGAACCATGTTCCTCTGGGATTGCAGTGCAGCTTCTTGCCACTAGGCCACCAGAGCTCCCCTAAACTAAAGCTTTTAACAATCTCATTCTCTTTACCATCTATCATAATGTTGCCATTCGGCCCAGACAAATTGCATTGTCAAAGTCTATTGTCAGAGATCTCTCCAAAGTACTGAAGACTAAAAATGTCAGTCTGGAGACTAACGATGTCAGTCTGGAGACTAAGGTTCGCCTGATACAGGCCATAGACTTTGCAATTATTTGCTATGCATCAGAAAGCTGGACAATAACTAGAGATGACAGAAGGAGAATTGATGCCTTTGAACTGTGATGCTGAAGGAAAGTATTGAATATACCATGGAGTGCTAGGAGAACAAACAGGTTTGTCCAGGAGAGGGTGAAACCAGCATGCTCTTGGAGTCAAGGATTCTGAAGCTTCATCTGACATACTTCAGACATATTGCAAGGAGAGACCAGGACTTGGAGAGTGACTTCATGCTAAGGAGGGCAGACGGGCAGCACAAGAGAGAAAGACCCTCAATGAAATGGATTGATTCAGTGACTGGGGTAATGGTGGTAGGTGTGTCAGAGACAATAAGATTGGTACAGGACAGAGCAGGGTATACGGCTGTTATACATAGGGGCACTATGAGTCACAGGTGACTCGATGGCACATAATAACAACAAGAACATATGGGAATAGTTACCTCCCCCCGCCCATAGTTCCTTTTCCTGGAAACCATAGGAAAAGGACCACTAGTCACCATTCTGTTCCCTTGTCTGGCATGGCATTTTATGTTATTGTTGTGGAATGTACAAGTGAGGTAGAATTTGGAAAATGGAGCTAGGGCAGGTGTGTGTCATAGGTCAAAATCCTTGAATGTGTGAACTGATTTCCACCACTCACTTCTCCCCAGAGGAGTGGCTAATAAGGCTTATTCTCTCAGCTCTCAAGGACAATATAAAAACTATGGTACTCTAAGCTTAAATTTTATCAAAAGATATTTTTATTCAACCTGTGTGCACAGGTGATAGAAACTAGTAGGAGCCGCTAAATCACAGCTCTAACCAAACCCATCGCTGCCCTCCTTGGCTTTCTAAGAAAGTGCATTTCCAAGGGAGCAACTTGGTGGAAAGTGCAGAAGCTGCAGGGTTTGAACTGTTAACCTTCCACTTAGCAACACTTAACCTACTATGCCATAATGGCTCCTTGAATCACAGGGTGTAGCTAAGTGCTGTCACAAAAGAAAGTGAAATTGAGACAAATTCTGGCTAGCTATCCACTATCACTTCATTGTCCCTATCAGTTCATTGTCAAAGGTGGGATAACAGGGGACATGATATATATGATCAGGACATACATATAATTGTTATTGTTATGTGCTGTCAAATCTCCTGCGACTCATAGCAGCCTATGCACCATAACTCTGAACTCTGCTCTATCCTGAGCCAGTCCCACTCTGACACACCTACCCTCATTACCCTAGTCACTGTGTCAATCCATTTCATCCTGAGTCTCCCTCTTTTTCCTCTCCTGCACTGTCCCTCCACCCTTCCAAGCATGAAGTCCTTCTCTAAGGACTGGTCCCTCCTGGCAACATACCCAAAATATGTCAGATGGAGCTTCAAAATCCTTGCCTCCAAGAAGTAACTTGGCATCACCCTTTCCAGAACAGACCTGTTTGTTCTCTTGTTCCATAGTTTGATGTTCAACACTCTTCTCCAGCACCACAGCTCAAAGGCATCACTTCTTCTGTCACCCTTAGTCATTGTCTAGCTTTTTGATGTGTAGCAAGTAATTGTGAAGACCATGGCCTGGATCAGGCACACTTTAGTCTCCAGACTGACATTGCTCTTTAGCACTTCAGAGAGGTCCCTGACAGCAGAGTTTCCCAATGCAATTTGTCTTTTGATTTCCTGACTGCTGGTGCCAAGGATGTTGATTGTAGAACCAAGTAAGCTGAAATTACAAGTTGAATATTACAGGATTGGCTCCAGGGTTTTCGTTACCTGGCTGTATGGTGGCTGGAGTCAAGTCCTTATTTTATGCAACCCATAATGATAGTCATCAAATAATACCAGGACCCCAACCTTTAATTTAAAGCAGATAATGTGTGTCAGGGTGTGTTTTCTCCTTTGTTTTAGTAGGCACACTCACTTATTAGGCAGCAGAGAAAGCATTTGTGCTAGTTTTTCGATCATGTCACTGGGTCAAAAGGGTTCTTGAACTTTATCCTAGCCTTTTCTTACTGTGGTCAAGCAGTTTAAACCTTTCAGGGGGCTTCAGTTTCCATGTCAAAACCACAGATGTTACATAAATGAGGACCAAGGGTGAGGAAGCAGGAGGTTGGCTTGGGCTAGGGTATGACCAGCCAGGCTGTCTATACGTGGAACAACTGAGCAATTGGGCAAGTCAGATTCTGACCACTTAACACCAGGCCAAGCCCTTGACAACTGGGGCTGGGCAGCTAGAGTGGCTTAGTACATTTCTTCCTTGGAGGAACTTGCCAGAATGCTGACTTCAGGGGCGAGTCATGAAACAGTCATGCTTACGCAGGAGAATGACTGTTGCCTAGGATAGAGAGAATCCTTCAGGCCCCATGGAGCAGTACACATATGACATTAGTTGTGCAGATAGCTCTTCGGGGTCATCTTTCCTTTTTCACACTTGCACAGAAAATGTTTACTGGTTTCCACCAGTTTCTAAGAAAACCTCAACTTGGTAGAAATAGCATAGACCTTGTCCATAAAAAACTCTTGGTCATGTAGGAGGGAGGCTTGAAGGAAACTGAGGCGTGCTCTTTCTCGTCCACAGCTGTATTCCTAGCACTCTGGCCTGGGCTTAACATGGAATAGGTAGGGTTCTGGATGGTTCTTGGTCCAGAGGTGCTCACACTGTAGAGAGTGTGAGGGAAAAGAGAGAAAGAGTGATAAGCGGATGGAGAAGAAGGTACGAGAGGAGCTCTTGGGAAATTGCCGGAAAGATCAGAGATGGTTCTGAGAGGAAGTAATGGAAGAACTCACAGGGGACCCACAGGAGAAAGCTGAGTCTCCTGAGAGTGGAGGAGTGGGAAGCATGCAGGCAGAGGAAACAGGCTGTGCCAAGGGCTGGAGGTGAGAGAACATGATTCTTATGGTACCTTAAAATAGTTAAGTGGGGCTGGAGCACAGAGCGGTAAAAATTAGGCAAGAGTTGTAGGTTGGATGAAGACTTGTGGAAGCCCACTTCAGGAGGGCCTAAGGCCATCTGGAGTGACCACTGGGGCCCGAAAGGACTCCAGGGTCTCTGGTCATCTATTTCCACCCCATGGCCAGCTT
>NW_006399802.1:3954878-3957460 GCF_000299155.1 Elephantulus edwardii
ATTCTTTCTTGATCTCTCTTCCCAATAACGAAATAATTCCTTGTTGGCTTTGATTTGTTTTTAAGGACTTTCCTACATGCCCTCATTCATCTTACAGACTGAACATGGATTCATTAAACAAGTAGAAAGAGCCCCAGAAAGTATCTGAAACAGCTTTTAAAAGCAAGAACAAGAATATAATTTCCCCCTTCTTTTATATAGTGAAGTGGAGAGCTCTGGTGGCCTAGAGATAAGGAGCTGCTCTGCCAACCTAAAGGAACTTGGTTCGAGTCCACCAGCTGCTCTGCGGTAGAAACATGGGCAGTCTTCTCCCACATGATTTACTGTCTCTGACAACCTGCTGGAGGGTGAGCTATAGGTCAGTTCTGACTCAAAAGTGCAAAACAACAACAATAAAGTAGGAGTCTGTTCGTGGTACAGTCAACACACGCAGATTGGAGGTTTCTGCATTTTTTTCAAGAGGTGCCTGGGAAGAAAGATCTGGCAATTTATTTCCCAAAATCCAGCCGCTGAAAACTCTCAAGAGCAGAGCTATTCACTGACACAGTGGGGACTCCATGAGTTAGAACCCAATCCTGGTTTGACTCGATGCCAGCTGGTTTGTTGGTGGTAAGATGAAGAACCACAAAACAACTATGAGATATCATCTCACCCCAGTAAAAATAGCAAAACTTAACAGAACAGCAAGCAACAAATGCTGGGGAGGATGTGGAGAAACTGGAACTCTTAGGCCCTGTTGGTGGGAATGTAAGATGGTGCAACCATTGTGGAAGGCTGTGTGGTGCTTTCTCAAAAAATTGCAAATAGAGATACCATTTGACCCAGCAATCCCATTTCTGGAAATATACCCCAGAGAGACCATGTCTGCCATCCAAGCAGATATATGCACACCCATGTTTATCGGAGCTTTGTTTACAATAGCAAAGAGTTGAAAGCAACCTAAGGGCCCATCAACAAATGAATGGATAGGGAATCTGTGGTATATCCACACAATGGAATACTATGCTGCATTGAAAAACAAGGAACTCATGCAATATTATTCAAAATGGATGACTGTGGAGGACATTATGCTGAGTGAAATATCTCAGTCACAAAGGGACAAATACTGCATGGTACCACTGTTGTAGAATGGGTCTGACATCAGAGTTGGGGTATGACAGAAAAAACTGGATAAATTATGTATATTGTATTGAAACAGATGAGGGAAAGAACAGATTAGAGGTGATATATGATTGAGTATTATGGTTAGCACAGGAATTCAGAATTAAGGTTTCATAGAGAAGTGTACTCGGGGTGGGGGTAGGGGGGAAGGGATGGGGGAATTGTATACTAATGAAGGATTTTTTTTTCTTTTTCTTTTCGGAGAGGGGAGCGAACTGGTGGGGAGGGGTGGGCAGGGAGAAAAGTGCGGCAATGAATGAATGAATGGAAATCCATAACCTCTGTAAATGTCTATTAAAATTAATTAAAAAAAGAAAAGAAATTAAAAGAGTACTGAAGAGCAACGACGTCAGGCTGAAGACTAAGGTGGGCCTGATCCGAGCTATAGTCTTTGCAATTATGTGCTATGTGTCAGAGAGTTGGACAGTGAATGGGGATGATAGAAAGAGAATTGATGCCTTTGAGCTGTGGTGCTGGAGAAGAGTGTTGAATATACGTACCATGGACTGCTAGGAGAACAAACAGGTTTGTCCTGGAGAGGGTGAAGCCGGAATGCTCCTTAGAGTCAAGGATTCTGAAGCTTCGTCTGACATACTTTGGGCATGTTGCAAGGAGGGACTGACTGGTCCTTGGAGAGGGACATCATGTTTGGCAGAGTGGAGGGGTGGGGAAGGAGAGGAAGACCTTTGATGAGATGGATCAATTCTGTGACTGGAGCAGTGGGAATAAGTGCGTTTGAGATGGCTGGGTTGGCACAGGATAGAACAGCATTTAGAGCTCTTGTACATAGGGTCACTATGAGTCGCAAGTGACTCGATGGCACATAACAATAACAACAAGAAGAAATAAAGAACTTCTTAAAACAAAAGATGAACCACTTTTATTTACTGACACTTTTTACTTAATCACAAATTAAATGCATCTAGAATGCTTTCATGGATGATTGTACTTGTAACTGTGATTTCCTCTTTTGTCCCTGTAGACATAATTTCCATTTATTCTAAGGTTAGGCCATGCTGAGATGGTTTTCACCAGCCACGCATCACTGAGCTGGGGTGTTGGATTTCGTTTTCTCTGTAACCTGAGCAGTTGCTCAACTTCAGTGGGGGTGTGAAAGGCCGTTTAAACTTGAGAGTCAGAAAGTGCAGGCCGCCTTGTCCAGTGCACCCTCAGTCCACAGAGGAAATAACCCTGCCTCAGTCTCCCTCTTTTCTGTAGTAACTTCCTCCTGCCCTTCCAACATGAACTTTTTCCAAGTTCCCCAATTCTACGACACTCTTCCTCCCCAGTGCAGAGTTCATTTTTTAAATTAATTTTTTCTTTTTTATTATTTTTTGTGTATGTACCGTCAAATCAGATCTGACTGGTACAGGAGGAGATTGTCCCTCCTTCTCCAGCAGAGCATCTGGTGGATTTGGACT
>NW_006399802.1:3958045-3959438 GCF_000299155.1 Elephantulus edwardii
ATACCACAGCTTCTCTATCCATTTGTTTGTTGATGGGCACTTAGGTTGTTTCCAACTCCTTGCTATTGTGAACAAAGCCATGATAAACATGGGTGTGCATATATCTGCTTGGGTGGTGGTTATGGTCTCTTTGGGGTATATTCCAAGTAGTGGAATTGCTGGGTCAAATGGTATTTCTCTTTGCAACTTTTTGAGAAAGCACCATACTGCCTTTCATAATGGCTGCACCATTTTACACTGCCCCCACCAGTGAATAAGGGTTCCAGTTTCTCCACAACCTCATCAGCATTTATTATTTGCTGTTCTGTTAAATTTTGCTATTCTTACTGGGGTGAGATGATATCTCATAGTTGTTTTCAGAGTTCATTTTTGACCTGTTTTTAACTGATGGAACTTCTGATGACCTGGTGGGGCAAAGAGTTGCCCTGTCCCCCCATAAGCAGGTTGTTTAGATTCACCAGCTGCTCCGAGAGAAAGATGTGCTGTCTCCTCCCAGGGAGTTTTTACAAGCTTCTGAGAACCCATTGGAGGGTCAACTACAAGTTGGTTCCAAGTTGTTTCAATAACTGAGCTATTTGTTTCTCCCCCACCCCCCTTTTTTTCCCCCAAACAGACTGTCTGCAGTGGTCTCTGATTCCCAAATTCATGGATCTAGTTCTCCATTTTTCTAGACTGTTCTGGGCTTTTGATCTGTAAGGTCTCCTCATCTCATGACCCAGGCTGGCTATCTGTCTGCTTCCAGTCTCTGGCCACCTTTCTGTCCCAAATGGCTGCACAAAGCTTATTCCTCCTCACTGCTCCTTCCTTCTCTCTCCTTCGGCTGTCTGGTCTCCCTTGGTCTTCTCATTGGGCAGGGCTTCCAGCTCTCTCTCTCTCCTGCCAGCATCTCTATCTCTCCTCCAGCTCGTTGGGCACCTACACCTGCGTATTACACCATCAGGTCCCAAACAAGCTCTCACCTTCCACCTCTCTGCCTTCCATTTGTTGTTACTTTGCATGGCCGTTTTTGCTAATGGAGTTGTAGACCAGTGTTACTTATTTTTCCTTCAAATTGGCTCTTATTTCTTAATTTGTCTGAAATCTCTCCTAATAGTAGTGTTGTTTTCTTAAGACATGTGTGTTTGTTTTAGGTGCAAATTTACCCAGCAAATTGGTCTTCCATTCAGCAACCCATACACAAATCATTGTGTGGCACGGGCTGCTGTCCCCACAGTCAGTGGACCCTCTTCCCGTTTCCGATCCCCCTTTCCTCGCTCTAGCTCTCCTGCCACCCCACCCCCCCTTGCCTTCTCATCTTTGCTCTTGGCAAATGGTTGCCATTTTGGCCTCATCCAGGTGCTTGCTCTAAAGAACACATTGCTCTTGGGCGTTAGTGTCGATCCCAATGTGGTTG
>NW_006399802.1:3959721-3964682 GCF_000299155.1 Elephantulus edwardii
CCTATCACTCCTCCCTGAGAGAGACTTCACCCTGAGTCATAAGGAAAAGGGGACGGCGTATTCTCTTAGCTACTTCCTGCCTCCAGCAGGTTTTCAGAGAGGATAAATCACAGGGGACCAGAGTGTCCATCTTTCTCCAGGAAGAACATTCAAACTGGTGGATTCAAACTGCCATCTAGGACACCACCTTTGGGTTACCAAGGCAGCTCCCTACCAACTAGACCAAGAACTCTGGTGGTTTAGTGGGAAGGAACTGCACTGTAATTCCTCAGGCAAATGGTTTGAATCCTTGGGAGGGAGAAGAATGGGTAGTCTCCTCCCATGTGATTTATTGCCTCTGAAAACCCACTGGAAGGTCAGCTGGAGGGTCTATTCCAATTCACTTGTATACACACTAACAAAAAGTTTAAAGTTAATCTATTATTTCGCCAAACCCTCTGAAACTGCCAGGCTAAAATGACATCTTAGGGCAATAGTCTTGGGGGTTCCACCAGTCTCTTTCAGTAGAGGAAATCTGAGGTGTGGTCTTTTGTTTTTTCTTTTTTTTTAGGAATTTAAGTTTGTTTTACATTTCCCCCAGTTCTAACCTGGCCCTTTTATTGTGTTCCTTGATAGAGCAACTGATAGTGTTACAGGGCATTGCTCATTTCCAGCCTTGGGCCATAGGAGGCTGTGGTTTCTGCGGGTCATTGTCCTGTGGACTAATTGCTTCCTTGAGTCTATGGTTTCCTTCACTCTCCTTTGCTCCAGATGGTAACAGGCCAACAGCTGTATCACAGATGACTCCTCAGAAACTTTTAAACCCCCAGATACCACTCACCAAACTAGGATGATGCAGAAAATTAGGAACTTGTTTTTTTTTTCCCTCCCAGGAACTTGTTATATCAATTGTCCTAGATGTTTCCTGGGAATGTGGCCCTTAGCTTTCAAGTCCAGTAGCTCAGTCTCACATGTATTTGGATACGTATAAGTTTACAAAACTGACACACCAGAGTTCCCTTAGATAGGTATAGTTGTGAACATTTGTATTTCTGTATTTGTATATGTTGTACTATATCTATCTATCTATCTATCTATCTATCTATCTATCTATCTATCTATCATCTATCTATCAGCTCTTGTGGTCTAGTGGTAAGAAGTTGTGCTGCAATCCCAGAGGCACATCGTTTAAATCCATGGGAGAAGGATGCTCCATGGGAGGATGGGCACTCTCCTCCCATGTGATTAAATGCCTCTGAAAACCAGCTGGAGGGTCAACTGTGGGTCAGTTCTGAGTCGATGGTACACAACAACAACAGCATATATATATTAGAGTGAGAATATATATATATGTATGTATGTGAGTGTGTGTGTGTGTATATATATATATATACATATACATATATATATGTATATATATACATATATGTAAAATAGTAATTCCACACATTGATGAGGAGATGGGTCTGTGGGCTGGCCTACGGCCTGAAGACTTGAAGTCTCCCTCCACTCTGGAAGTCGACTGGTGGCTGGCAGCTGTCTTGATGGTTGTTTTGTCTTGATGGCAGTCAGGAAAGGGAAGTTTCTGGGGTCCTTTTTGTGATGTGTTACTGTTCTTTACACCCCCCCCCCCAAAGTCGGTGGCCCTTGAGCCTTAGACTAAGGGTAAGGGCGGAGCCCTGCTCGAGGGTGTGGATTTAAAATCCTGGAGGGCCCTTGGGCCAAATTTATTAATTTTAGAAGAATATTCTTTAAAAGACACAGCAATCATTTGTCTATTTGCTGTACTGAACAACTTGTCGTTGTGGTGATTCTGAACACTATCCCATAGTGGTGTCAAATACCATAATGGTTACCCATTATGTACAGTGTTTGGATAAGCTTCCCGATTGATTCATGTGGGAGGCAGGAGTTGCATCCACTTCCTAATCTAGGAGCCTCTGAAAACTCTACAAACTCTCTTTTAAATGTACAGAAATGATGTTAATTATAGAAGAGAGTTCAGGTCTTTTGTGCTACTCTGAGTCATATTTGACTTGACAACGCTGAACCACTGCTAAATGAGACTAGTGCTGTTATATCTGGAGGAACATTCTTCCACTTTACACAGCACTCTTTGTCAATGTGCTATATGAGGGTTTTCTGTGATGCGGAGCCTTGTGCCATGGGGATATCAAATATCAGAATGGTTTTCCATTGTGGACAGTGTTTGGTGGAACTCCCAGTTGTAAAACAAGTCGGGAAGCAGGACTGCATCCACTTCCTAAACCACATGCCTCTGGAAACCTTATGAACTCGAAGAAACAATGATAGCTATGGAAAGGCATTAGGTCTTTTGCTCAGTCACTGAGTCAACCTTAACTCGATGGCAATCAACAACGAGAGAGAGAGTCGTTGTTGATTGCCGTCGAGTGGAGCAGTTTAGTTAATCACACGGGAGGAGAGTGCCCATCCTTCTATCACAGGGCAACTGTTGGGATATGAACTGCAGGCATTTGGGATTGCAGCGCAGCTTCTTGCCACTAGGTTACTGGGTCTCATAACTGATCTTTGACCTCAAAGAACTGGACGATATAGGAGCTATATTTCCTAGTTTCAAAGAAAAAGGAAAACAATGTTCAGAAAAAATGCATGATCAAAGAGGGAGGGGACTGATTGGCAGAAACTTGAATTAGTTTTTTAAACTTAACCCAAGAATGTGAGTTGTTTCCATTAGCACTGCGACGCGCAGTCTGCACGGCCAGGTGAGCTGGAACTGCACTGAACCGGGACAAGCGGACGGTTCACAGGCTCCCGCAGGGACCTCACGGGGTCTGGCGGCCACGATTCTAGGAGTCGCGCGCTCAGCCAGTCAGGCCTGGCCTTCCGGCTAGCTGTCCCGCGGACGCTCCGCCCCTTCTCCCGATTGGCTGTGGTAAGGAAGATGGGGTCTGGGGATTGGCTGCGCGGCCGACGCGGGCTGACGTGGCGGTGCAGACCCAGCTGAGCTGCCAACCAAAGGGCCCCTAGGCGGTGGCTCCCGCACAGAAGCGGGCAGGGTGCGACCGCCGCGATGCCTCTGGAGCTGGAACTGTGTCCTGGGCGCTGGGTGGGCGGGCAGCACCCGTGTTTCATCATTGCCGAGATCGGCCAGAACCACCAGGGCGACCTGGACGTGGCCAAGCGCCTGATCCGCACCGCGAAGGTGAGCGGGCGCTGGAGGAGAGGGGCGCCGGGCGGGGCGGGGCTGCCTCCTCCCGCTGTCCGTCCGCACGCACGTCCAGATGGTCAGTTTTGTTTTTATGAATATCTCCAATACCTCTTCTCCTCTTCCCTCCGACATCTTCCTTAACTAGCCTGCAACTCAGCGGTACCTTCCAACCTGACCTCTATTGCTTCTCTCTGGTGTTAGAACGATCAGATCACAACCATTCCTGACTCCGCTGGACTTTTATAATAAGAAGAAAGGCTCCAAGACCTTACTGATCTGACCCATCTTGATTATGGTATTTCCTCTCTTAAAATTCTGCAGAGAAAAAAAATAAAAATATAAATTCTGCAGAGATACTCAGTTACATTGAGCTCCTGGAAGTTGTTTTAGTCTCTCCCCTGCCCCTCCATGTGTTTGGAGTAAGAAGTGGTGAAAAGCTGGGACTCTGGGTTCATTTGTGAGCTTTGTGAATGTGGGCTACTTAACTTGTGTGAGACTCGGGGACCCCATTGAAACAGAGGTTGATGATAATAGTGCACTGCCTGGAACTGTTAGGAGGATCAAGTGAAAAGGAAAGAGAATCATGTAGAATTCTTGGTTCATACCGTGCTGTCCAGTATTGACTCAAGGTGGCCTCCACTGCTCCACAGGGATTTTTTTGGGCTATAATCTTTTCAGAAGCAGAGCATTCAGGCATTTCTTCTGAGTGCTGCTGGAGGTGGTGGGTGTGGTTTGAACTGTTAACCATTTAGTTCCAGCACAGTGTGTGCCTCCCCCAGGTGCATAGAACTCAGTAGTATGAGCTGTCAATTACAGCTAACAAAAGGAGCTTTGGTGGTTTAGTCAGTAGAGAGTTGGGCTGCCAACCCAATGGCAGGTAGTTCAAACCTACCAGCTGCTTTGAGGGAGAAAGGTGGACAATCTCCTTCCTTGTAACTTACAGCTTCTGAAAAACTGCTGGAGGGTCAGCTATGTATGAGTCAGTTCTGACACAAAGGCAATGAGTTGGAGTTTGTTTTTATCAATGGTAAGTGTGGTTATTCTCCTCTTGAGAAGTTTCTGCTCGTGTTCAGCTACACTTGGACGCTTTTCATGTTCCCTGGCTAAGTTAGAGATTCCTGCAGTTGTTTTCATGTTCTTAACGTTGTTGTTTAAGCATCTTTCTCTGTTAGATGGTGAACCCTCATGTTCTCTATTGAGAGCTCAGCCCTCAGCAGAAGGTCTGAATAGTGATTCCTTGGTTTAGAAATATATCCCACTTCATCACTTTTTTCCCTTCCCTTCCTTTCTTCAGGGCTCATTAACGGGTTTCCTTCTCAGGTGAATAGGTTTGTGGTTTTTTAAAAAATTTTTTAAATTTTATTATTTTTTGTGCATTGTACCGTCAAATCAGATCTGACTGGTACAGGAGGAGATTGTCCCTCCTTCTCCAGCAGAGCATCTGGTGGATTCGAACCAGGCATATCTGGGATTGCAGTGTAGCTTCTTGCCACTAGGCCACCAGAGCTCCCTTAGGTGAATAGGTTTTTTTTTAAATAAAAATTTTATTTTAAAAACAGATGTAAATAAAAAACCAAGGACTATAAACTTCATTCAAGAAAAGCTTGGAAGAACCCCAGCAGTCCTAATCCACAACACAAAGAGTCCTCCAAGCATCCCGAAAAATTTACAACCAGAAGATAAAATAGATGAATGGGACCTTCTTTTTTTTTTAAATTTAGGTTGTTTATTTTTCATTTCAGTGAACATCTACAGAGATTTTGGGATTCCATTCACTCATTGTTGCACCCTT
>NW_006399802.1:3965322-4004606 GCF_000299155.1 Elephantulus edwardii
AAAGCGCCACAATGCTTTCCACAGTGGTTGCACCATTTTACACTCCCACCAACAGTGAATAAGGGTTCCAGTCTCTCCACAACCTCGCCAGCATTTGGTGCTTGCTGTTCTGTTAAATTTTGCTAGTCTTACTGGAGTGAGATGATATCTCATGGTTGTCTTGATTTGCAAGGTTTTATGTTAGTCTTCCAAGGCCAGGTGCTTTTATAGAAACCAAACCATTGAGTCATAAAAACAAACAAACAAACAAACAAAAAACAGTTGCTCAAACACACAAAAACACACCTCAGACTCATTTTGAGTTTGGGACTGACTTATAGCTGAGCCTCCTTTGGATTTCCAAGGAAGAGATTGTCACTATTTCTCCCTCGGAACTGTTGGGGGATTTGAACCACCAGAGAGGAGGCCCTAGGGGAAGCACCACAACTCACTATAAAGTCTGCCACCAGAAGTTGTTGTGTGCTGTCAAGTTTGAACTGACCCTTTGGAGGGTTTTCAGAGGCAGTTAATTGCATGAGAGGAGATTACCCATCTGTCTCACGTGGAGCAGCTGGTTGCCTGGCACTGTGTGCCTTTGAGATTGCAACACAGCTTTTTTGCCAGTAGGCCACCAGAGTTACCTGAAGAGCCACCACTAGGCCACCAGAGATCTACCAGAATAGCCACCACTTTTGCTCTCCCACCAGTGGCCTCGGCCTGAGGTGAGCTCCCAAAATAGTTTGATACTCACTAGACTAAGAAAACCTTACAAGATCATGCAAATCAAGAAGTTCTGATGTCAGCGTCTGTTTTAAGAACTATGGAGACCATTGAGTGCGTATCCAAAAAGCCACTAAGGGTTTCACTTCTGTGTGCCCTGGCCAAACAGTGGGGTTGGACACAGTGTTGGTGGCCCAAAAAAGAGTGCTGGATTTTTGTGGCACATGCGCAAAAAAGAGTAATGCTGAATTTTTTTTATCTGCTTTTTTACAAAAAATTATTATTTCAATGAAAATTTACAGAGACTTTGGGTTTCCATTCATTCATTGTTGCACTTTTCTTCCCTCCCAGCCCTCCCCCCTAGTACACTACCCTCTTGGAAAAGTAAAAGAAAAATTCTTTCATTGTTTTACAAATCCTCCCCCAGGTCCACTCCACTATGCAGCCTTCGCTCTGGAGTCCTGTCATGACAAAAATACCTAATCACATACCTCTTTTAAAACAGTTTTCTCCCTTATCTATTTCAATGCAGTATACATTATTGAACCCATCTTTCTCAGTCTCCCCCCAACCCCGATGTCAGTCCTGTTTTACAACAGTGGCACCATGCAGTATTTGTCCTTTTGTGACTGAGATACTTTACTCAGCATAATGTTCTCCAGGGTCACCCATTTTAAATAATATTGCATGAGTTCCTTGTTTTTCAATGCAGTGTAATATTCCATTGTGTGAATATACCACAGCTGCTCTGTCCATTCATTTGTTGGTGGGCACTTAGGTTGTTTCCAATTCCTTGCTATTGTGAACAAAGCCACAATAAACATGGGTGTGCATATATCTGCTTGGATGTCAGTTATGGGGTATATTCCCAGTAGTGGAATTGCTGGGTCAAATGGTATTTCTCTTTGCAACTTTTTGAGAAAGCGCCATACTGCCTTCCACGGTGGTTGCATCAAGTAATGCTGAATTTAAGTGTTTAGATTTAGACCCTCTGGTCATTGAGCACATCCAGGTAAACAAAGCTCCTGATGTGTCTGCAACATACAGAGGTCATGGTTGAATTAACTTGTACAAGACTCCTCCTGACACACTGCGATGATTCTTCCTGAAAAGAGATAGATTACTCCCGAACTGGGGTAGGAAGCTGCCTAGAAGAAAAATAGATCCCAGAAGAAACTGGTGAAATAAAAACTAAAGGCTCTGAAGTTAACAAATAAAAAATATTTCCAAACTTAAATAGCAGTTGCAAGTGTTTGCTGAATATTTTATCATATACTGAACCTACAATAAGCCGATGAGATAGATGCTATCGATTTTCTTTTACAGGTTCACGGAGGATAAGTGACTTTTATAGAGGCACACAGTCAGTAAATAGTAGTAGATTGGAAGCCGTTGCTCCTAGCCACACGCTCCAATATTTGAACTACAGCACTGTATTGTAGGGCGGGAATTCCTACCGTTAATTTAGGAAGCAAACCTGTTTTTCCAAGGTGTGACCTGTTTGAGTACTGAAGTTGTAAACTCTCTGGAAACACTAAAGCCTTGGAGATGGCGTTCATTTTGTTTCTCTTTCTCATAATTTCCAGGCATAGTTAGGCAGGGGGAGAAGAATGAAAAGGGTGGGACAGATACAGTGGAAAAAGAACGGTGGGCTATGAAATAAGATGTTGTTTCTTAACTGTATATTCTTGGGAGATGACTTTTCCTCCGGAGGCCTCAGCTTCTCTTGCTTTAAGAGGTGTATATTGCAGATTTAAAAACTCTCGAGCAGTTTGCATTTTTTTTAAAAGCTTATAAATTGTGGGGTTTTTGATCATAGCCGCCATCTGCACATGGAATCACATTTGTGGGTTTACTTACCCACGGAGTGTTCTATACAAATGGACTTGCTCATGCACTAATCTGCAATTTTTAAGGTGGAATTTATTTAACTTATAACTGTTGTTATACGCCACCAAGTTGGGACCAACTCATAGCAGACACTCCAGTAGGTTTTCAGAGGCTGTAAACTGCACATGGGAGGAGATGACCCGTCTTTCTTCTGAGGAGCAACTGGTGAGTCAAACCGCCTGCCTTTGGGTTGGCAGCACAACTCTTTACCACTAGACCACCAGAGCTCCCTGACTTACAATTAGAGATTTGCTAATGAAATATACTTTTAAATATTTCACTTTGGCTTATCATGGAGTCTTATTACTTTTGTTTTTTACTGGGGAGGGGGAGCTGGTCTTGTTTTGGTTTTGCTAATGAAGAAGCAATAAAATCTTTAGTAAAGGAACTATCAGCATTGTAGACAAAGATAGTGGATGTGATTTCTGGGATCACCACGTTGAACAGATAAGGAAATCACTCATTTTTAGAAGAGAAGCTGAGAAAAGAACCTGCACTCCTTCTCCTCCAGCTGCTGTTGAAATGGAATGTAGGGAATTCACTTGGGCTTTTGTCCTGAGCAGTTTCTGTCATTTCACTTTTATCATCTGTCTATGGAAGCTTTGTCCAGATGGAATAAAATGCCTAGCTTCCTGTGAATAAGTCAGCTTCTTGAGAGAGAGGTAAGAAGCAAATGGATCCAGAAGTGACGTATCATGAGGTGTCTTCATTGACTTCTCAGAGGCCTGGGCTTAGCTGGAGTCCAGGTTGCAGTCCTAGCCCAGGTACATGTTCTGCGGCCGTTAGGAAACAAATCTGACTCTTGCTGCTCGAGATTCACTGTGTCATTTTGATGAGGTCATTCTTCAAAGAATGAGGCCTCACGATCTTTATCTACACAATGAGACCTCTGTTGCCCAAGGTCACTTCCAGTTCTAATAATCTTTGAACTCCTTTCCAACGTCAAGTCCTGACCACGCTGTCTGGTGTTCGTTCAGGAGTGGGAACAGCATGCTGAGTAGTGACACTGCTGGAGCTACAAGATTTTCAACAAGAGGAACTTCTGTACATCTTTCTTTGTCTACAGAAATGTTAGTGAGCAGAGACTTGAGAGGGTTTCATGTAGTCTTTTTATGATGTAGTTCTTTGAAACCGTTTTGGGAGGTTGAAGGCTGACTGGCAATAGATAAGCCCAGAATGAGAGCTTTTATAATCCGATGGGGGCTCTGATGGCCTAGTAGGCAAAGAGTTGACAGCAATGAGTTGAGTTTGTATCAGATGTTGCAGTCAGTAGAGATGATGAACTGAACTGGAAAGCATTTGCAGTTGAGTTGACCCTTACAGAAATCAGAGTAGAACTCTGTTCCAGAGGATTTTTGTGTCTACCAGAGTGTAGGAACAACCCATATCTGACCCTCCAGCAGATTTTCAGAGGCAGTTAATTGCATGGGAGGAGATTGCCCATCCTTCTCCCAGGGAGCATCAGGTTTCTTTGAGCCTGTTGCCTTTGGGAATTGCAGTGCAGCTTCTTGCCACTAGGCCACCAGAGCTCCCTAGAGGGGTTTTAGTAACAGACTATTTTTTGGAAGGAAGTGTCAATGCTTTTCTCCTTGGATCCCTCCGGGTAGACTTGAACTTAAAGGCCTTTCAGTTAGTTGAATGTATTAACTATGTCCACCAGCCAGGGACTCTAATGATCATCAAGGCTGAGGCAACTCCAAGTTTTGTTTGTAGGACTCTTTGCCCTAGAACTTATTCAAACAAAGTGGCATGCAAAAAAGCACAAGTGCAAAATAGCTAACCCTAAGAGAGCTATTGTTGAGGTCAGAGGAAGGGCACAGTGCCCTGCCTCCTGTCCCCCAGACTCTTGTTTTTGTTGTTAGGGAGCGATGCTATGAACAGTACGTTTGAACCTTGCCCTGTCCTGCAACATCCTCAAGGTCTCTGACGTGCTTGAACCCATTGGCACAGTCCCGGGGTCAATCTATCTGGTCGAGGGTCATCCTCTCTTTCTCTGACCTTCCACCTTTCTGAGCATACGCTGACTTTTTTCCAAGTGTGCCTTCTTAAGAACATGCATGCCCTAAATATATGAGAAGAAGTTTCACCATCCTTGTCTCTAAAGAGCACTCTGGTTGCACTACATCCAAGACAGACTTGTTTTTTCTTTTGACAGCCCTTGGGATATTCAGTACTCTTCTCCGACACCAGAATTTACTCAGAACCATCTTCTAAGCATGAAGCTAGCTCAGACTGTTTTTCGAATAAATGGAAAAACTGAGCATAGGAAGTGATTTATCCGAGATGGCACGGTTAGTTAGAGGTAAAACAAAAATCCAGCTGTTTCTTAAATTGGGACCCGCTGTTCAGTTTACTGAGCTTTGTAACTTAAAGCAGCTCTGGTAGCCTAGTAGTAAGGAGTCCTGCTGCCAGCTCAACCAGTGGCAGGTGGTTCGAATCTGCCAACTACTCCACGGGAGAGAGATGGGTCTTCTCTTCCCATGTAACTTAAAACTTCTAAAAGCCGGCTGGAGGGTCCTCTAGGAGCCAGTTCTGACTTGATAGCAATTAGTTGTTGATATTACTCTCTTTGATGAATTATTTTTCAGTATTACAGTCTAAAACAAAACAAAGCAGAAATATGCACTGTATTTTTTTAAGAGGAAAAGTAGAGAAATGTCATTATGTCAAACAGCTTTATTTTTCATTCCAGACTTTCTGTCTTCTGTTCCTTTTCTTTGAAGCTCCATTACATTTCTCAATTGCACATTGTTTTTAAAGAGAATGTCTTAGCATTTCTGCTTTCTCTGAGAATCCGGGTCTTTGAAAGGAATCCTAATGTGTGTTCCAGGAGTGTGGAGCTGACTGTGCCAAGTTCCAGAAGAGCGAGCTGGAACACAAGTTTAACCGGAAGGCCTTGGAGAGGCCGTACACGTCGAAGCATTCCTGGGGGAAGACCTATGGGGAGCACAAACGCCACCTGGAGTTCAGCCATGCCCAGTACAAGGAGCTGCAGAAATACGCCCAGGAGATCGGCATCTTCTTCACGGCCTCCGGCATGGACGAGGTGAGCTCTCGGCTGCTCTGCGCTTTGCCACTTTACACCCAGGAGACTGCAGGTGGCCTGATGGCTGTTGGCTTTGAGCCACGTCCAGCCCTTGCTCACCGTTCCGTGCCCAAATAAAGGGGGGCTTTGGGAGAGCTTGTGATAAGGGAACCCTAGTTTAAAAGACAAGTTGCTCCATGAGAATGGGGGACAGCCAAACTGGAGTTCCTGAGTCACCCAGCCTTGTCAGGACGACGATCTAGGAAGCTGGAATTCTTGCTAAGTGGCCTCATTGGGTGAGGTGGCAGTGGTGTCATTCAGAAGGGAGGGGCGTACACATGGTGTGGTTTCTGGCTTGGCCCTCTTGACATCCTGGAAGAGTCCAGCTGGTACCAGGTCTGGGGTCCCAGCAACTCTGTGACCGGCCTCCTTAGTATTCTTTAGTTTGTTCTTGTTTTCAAATGTTTTATGTTTAGAAAACTTTAAAAAAAACACACCAAAAAAACAAACAAAAAAAAGCCACCCTCAAACTTCTGACACATATTCCTTATGCAGTAGCATATTTTACCGTCTGTCTGTAATAGTTCTGTGTCATGCATTTTTCTCAGTTAATATTGCACCACAAGCATATACCTCCATTTTGTGCTTAAAGTTTTTAATTTTTAAAAAATTTTTTTTAAATTGTATTATTTTTCCATGTACCATCAAATCAGATCTGACTGGTATAGGAGGAGATTGCCCCCTCCTTCTCCTGCAGAGCATCTGGTGGAAAGTTTTTAATTTTTATAATATTTTATTTAAAAGATGCTTTGGAACATACATGATCATTTCATTAATTTTGATTATGGAAATTCCTTTAGTTTTTCATGCTTATAAATAATGCTGAGATGAACATCTTTTTTCCTGTGCTTTGATTTTCTTACTCTGGTTTCCTAGAAATGGATTATTAGATGACACCTAAGAACATTTTTATGTGTCTTGGATGTTTGGATTCTTTGGTCAACCAGAGGGAGCTCTGGTGGCCTGATGAGTAGGGAGTTGCACTACCAACCCAAAGATGAGTGGTTTGAATCCTCCAGGCACTCCATGGGGAGAAAGATGAGACATTTCCTTCTGTGCAATTTAAAGCCTTTAAACCCTGTTGAAGGGACCTCTGGTGGCCCAGTGACAAAGAGCTGTCCTGCCAACCTGAAAGCATGTGGTTTGAATCCACCAGCTTCTCCATGGGAGAAAGATGGACAATCACCTGTGCAATTATGTTGTTGTTGTTGATTGCTGTCGAGTCGAGCATGGCTCCTAGTGACCCTATGAAAAAATGGCCTGAAGCCCCTCTACAGCTATCAACATTTATCAAAGTTCATAGAGTTTGCATGGTGTTTAAGAAGGGGATGCCACTCCTGCTTCCACGTGTAGTTACCCTGCATCTGAAGACCCACTGGAGGGTCAGCTGTGAGTTGGTTCTGAGTCAGTGATGTACAACAACAGCACGCAGACCTGCTGGAGGGTCAGCTAGGAGGTGGTTCTCACTTGACAGTAAAATTTTCAAAATTTTGTTTATTTTATTTTGATCAAATTGGCTAAAGTATACCCAGTTCATTCTTTTTTTTTTGTTCTACTTTATTTTATTGTGCTTTTCATGAAAATTTACAGAAAAGTTGAATGTTCATTGATTAATTGTTGCACATGTTTCTCCCTCCTCCTCCTTCTTCAGTTACCTTTTCTAAATTATTATTTGTTTTCTCCTCTTCTTTTTGTTGTTGCACTTTTTCTTCCCTCCCTCCTTTCCTCCCTAAGCCCACCCGGCAGTGCACCCCTTGTTCTAGATTATTGTCATACGTATAATGCCTCATCATATGTTCCTCTCAGACAGTTCTTCCCCTCCTTTGTTCTACTATGAAGTTCCTTATCCATCTGCTTTTCCCTATTCTCTGCCCAACCCCCATCTGTCCTATTTTATAATATCACTGTTACACAGTATTTGTCCTTTTGTGACTGAGATATTTCATTCAGCATAATGTCCTCCAGGCTCCCTCATGTTGTGTGATGCTTTATGAGTTCGCTGTTTTTCCAGTTCATTCTCTTGACCTATGACCCTTTCTGCCACTGTTCCAACCCCAGAATATGAATCAAAAGAAGCACAAATTCAGCCTTGGCCATTGGTATTTTAAAAAAGGAAAGAGGCAAAGGAACCTGGACCTCAGGGAAACTTAGTAATTTCAGGCTTTAGTTACTGTATGTCTAATCCAGTCCTTACTGAATGCTTCAGATCTACTGATTTAAGAATTAACAATGATAATTAGTGATAATAATAATAATAATTCCCTATAAATGAAATAGTCCTTGGGTAGCACAAACAGTTAAGTGCTTGCCCACTAGCTAAGAGATTGTTGTTTTAGACCCATCCAGAGGTGCCCCTGAAAGGTCACAGCCCTGCAAACCCTGGGACGGTCCAATGCCACACACATATAGCATGCCAGGCATTAGAATCAACTCCTTGACAACTAACAACTTTTAAATGATGCAGTATTGTTTATAAAACATCCTCACATATGGGAATGTATCTGATCCCTACTGTGTCCCATTTTGAGGAAGCTGTAGGGCCCCAGTGGTAAAGAGTTAAACATTGGTAACCCAACGGTATGCAGTTCAAATCCACCAGTTGTTTCACGGAAAGAAGATAAACATTCTCCTCTCATGCGATTGACTACCTCTAGAAACCCACTGGAGGGTCAGCTCTGACTCCTGTTTTAGAGAACTTTGATGGCCTAGTGGTAAGGAGTTGCACTGCCAACCTGAAGACATGTGGTTGGAATCCACCAGCTGCTCCACAGGAGAAGAATGGGCCGTCTCCAGCCTGACTTACTGCCTCTGAAAACCCTCTCGAAGGTCAGCTGTGGATTGATTCTGACTCGACAGTGCACAACAAGTGTCTCTGGGTACTAGGTTCTGTGCTAAGGATCACAGTTAATATCATTTATTCCTTTAAGCAGTCCGTTGGACTAAGATAATTATTCCCATTTTACCGATGAGGAAACAGGAACTCAGAGAAGGCATTAGTAGCTAGTGATCTGCAGAGGCTCAATTCCAACACAAGTAATCTGAGTCCAGAGCCTCCCCTCCCACCCACCACGTACTGCCTCTGTGTTCATGACTCGTTTCCTCATCTGCAGAGCTAGGGAGTGGAATAAAGATACCCAGCTTGCAGGTTTGTCTTCCAGAACAGGTGAGATCATTAAAGTAGGCAGTTGTTAAAGGCTTAAGGGCAAGACCACGTCTGTTAGGTCCACCACCACAAACTCAGAGCCTGACATCATAGTGGACCGATAGTATGTACTTAGTAAATAGTTGGGGTTTGGGTTGTTTCTTCTTTTTCCTTTTAGCAAATAGTTTTTGATGGTAGAAAGGCCGTATCTGTGAAATGATACTTGGTTTCATGATATGCTCAGTTTGTGTATTGTTGGTGTCCAATTTCTCTATTTTTTGCTTGTATGCTTTTCTTGTGTCTAGTTTTTGAAAATTGACTCAATTTTAAAGTACAGTGCACTGTTACTACACAGTTACTCGTATGGGTAAAATAAGAAGTGATGATAATATAAATGCTGACAAGGATGTGGAGAAAAAGGATCACCCAGGTGCTACAGTGGGAATGGAGACAGTACCACCACGCTAGAAAAATAGCATAGTTTCTTTTTTTTTTTTTTGTACAAGCACAATTTAATTTATTCAGAAATTGAGGTACATTCACACTATGGAATACTACATAGCACACTCGGGAGGAACAATTTGAAAATTACTACATTACATGGGAGAGACTGGAGGGCATTATGCTGAGAGAAATAACTCAATCTCATAAAAACAAATACTGCATAAGACCATTATTGTAGCAATAGAAAAATAACTAGTAAAATGTGTATGAGAATCCAGGGAAGGGAGAGTGGAGTAGAGGGTTCAGGATGGGTTCACACAGTTTGGTCAGTGGAGGGATAAAGAGTAAAGGAAATGGAAAAGATAGAGTGGGCATCTGGAAAGACAGAGTAATTGTAGGCATAGTTCAATGGTTATTAATTTTATAAAATATAATGGGATTGATAATGAATAAGAGTGAAGGAAGACTTATCAACAACCTACGATATGCAGATGATACAACCTTGCTTGCTGAAACTGAAGAAGACCTGATTGCCACACAAGGACAAGGATAGTAGTCTTCAATATGGATTGAAGTTGAACATCAAGAAGACAAAGATTCTCACCACTGGGCCTATTGGCAGCACCATGATAGATGGAGAAGAGATTGAGGTTGTTAACAATTACATCTTGCTTGACTCCACAATCAACACTCTTAACATCAGCAATCAGGAAATCAAAAGACAAATTGCATTGGAAGTATATACTGTCAGGGACCTCTCCAGAGTGCTAAAAAGCAACAATGTCAGCCTAGAGACAAAAGTGCACCTAATCCAGGCCCTTTGTATTTAAAAGTAGGTTGTTATATTTTGGAGGAACATTCTTCTAAGTGGTACAGCACTTTTCAGTCAATGTGCTGTACTAGTTAACCTGGGATTGCTGAGATAGTGAACCTTGTGCCATTGTGGTGTCAAATGCCATAATGGTTACACATCTTAGACAGTGTTTGGTGGAGCTCCCAGTTTGACAGGTTTGGAACCAGGAGTGGCATCCACTTCCTAAACAGCTTGCCTCTGGAAAAACTGTGAACTTTGATAAATGGCGAAGGTTGTGGAAAAAATAGTAGGATAGTTTCTTCATTCTTTCTTTTCCCATTTCTGTCGAACAGCCTAACTGAGGCACAAGTCACATACCATTCAATACACCCGTTTATAATACTGGAAGTTTCTGACAAGTACAGTTAGCCATCTGACCCAGCAGCTGCCGTTTGGTAATTTGTCCCAAGAGAAATGAAAGTTTATGTTTGCACAAAACATGCGTATGAATATCCATAAAAGCATTATTTGTTTTCCAAACTGGAAACAGCTTGGATACTCTCCAGTGGGTGAATGGTTAAATAAATAGGTACATCAATACCATGTTCTTATTGTTGTTATGTGCCACTGAATCAGAACCAACCAATAGCAGACCCTCCAGAGGGTTATCAGAGGCAGTGTATTGCAGGGGAGGAGACTGCCCATCTTTCTCCCATTGAGTAGCTAGTGGATTTGAACCATGTGCCTTTGGGATTTCAATGCAACTTCTTACTGTTAGGCCACCAGAGCTCCCTATACATGCAAACCATAGAATCCAATAAAGAAAAGGAACAGACTGTTTCTACTTGGAACCCGTTGGATGAATTTCAAATAAATTATGCTGAATACTAAAAAGCCAATCTTAGAAGGTTACATACCATATGTTACTGTTTATATAACATTTTTGAAGTGGTAGGATTATAGAGATAGAGAACAAATCTGTCATTAGTAGGGGTTATGGAGGAAAAAGAAGCAAGCTGGATCTGACCTTTGCATTAGTGTAGAACATCATCAAGGTGACTGACACCTGGATTGAGGGCTTCTTTTCTGGCTCAGGCCATTTATTTCCAGGTACCTGATTTCCCCAGGTCTGGACTCCGCAGGAGATAAGGCATCTCCTTTCATCTGTGAGATTGCCTATGAGATCAGTTCTTTGGGATACCCTTCCCTAGAGGTTTCAGGCTGAAAACGGAGCAGCTGGGAGAGTAAAATGAGGTATCTATGTGTTTGGTTCTCACCACTGGGCCATTTGGCAGCATCAGTATGGATGGTGAAGAGATTGAGAGAGTTAACAGTTTTAGTTTACTTGGCTCCACAGTCAACACTCTTGGTAACAGCAGCCAGGAAATCAGGAGACGGATTGCATTGGGAAAGTCAGCTGTGAGGGAATTCTCAAGAGTACTAAAGAGCATCGACATCAGGCTGGAGACTAAGGTGTGCCTGATCCAGGCTATAGTCTTTGCAATTACGTGCTATGCATCGGAGAGTTAGACAATGAATAGTGATGATAGAGAATTGATGTCTTTGAGCTGTGGTGCTGGAGAAGAGTGTTGAATATACCGTGGACTGCTAGGAGAACAAACAGGTTTGTCTTGGAAAGGGTAAAGCCAGAATGCTCCTTGGAGTCAAGGATTCTGAAGCTTCGTCTGACATACTTTGGGCATGTTACAAGGAGGGACTGGTCCTTGGAGAGGGACATCATGTTTGGGAGAGTGGAGGGACGGTGCAGAAGAGGAAGACCGTTGATGAGATAGATCAATTCTGTGAGTGGAGTGGTGGGAATGAATGTGTTTGAGACAGCAAGGTTGGCATAGGATAGAACAGCATTTAGGGCTCTTGTACATAGGGTTGCTATGAGTCGCAAATGACTCGATGGCACATAACAACAATAACAACAATGTGTTTGGTAGTTGAGGGCTCTGTGCCTGTATCCCTTTCTAAATTTACTTTTCTTCTAACTCTCCAGGAAGCCTTGTTTGCTGGTAAGAACATACACTTGAGTGCTACTGAATTCAGCCCTGGGGCTAGTACTTACTGTGTGGGTTTAGGCCCTATATATAAGCCGCGTTGGTCCTTAGTTGCTCCATCTATTATTTAAAAAAAAAAGCACAGTAAAAGTGCCCACCCTTCAGGCTTGTGGTGTAGATGAAATGACATCAGCTGGAGGAGCGCAAGGACCCTGCAGGGTCAGCACCCACCAAGAGGTAGCTGTGTCCTCGCTTAGAACCTCTTTGTAGTTCTGGTCATTTGGGCAGGCACACTCCTCTGTCTTAGGAATGACATTTTTTTCCCAGCTGCTCTGACTGACAGTGAGGAGAAAATACATTGTGTATATGGAAACCAGTTGCTAAGATAGTCAGTCTAGGCTCACTGTGACCCCATGGGTTTCCATAAGGAGCACTGCACCCTGATTTTCTGGAAGTCCATTCATCCTCAGGCTTTTCTTCCATCGCATCTGTGAGGAGATTTCACTTTTCTGTTAATAACAGAGCACGTAGCATTTGTGCCATCCAGGAACTATTGAAGAACACATTCCTTTTTTTTTTAAATTTTTCATTCTTTTTTTTTTTTAATTTCAGTGAACATCTACAGAGATTTTGGAATTCCATTCATTCATTGTTGCACTTTTCTCCCCCCCCTCCCCCCCCCCCTTCGCTCCTCTCCTTGAAAAGCAAAACCAAAAATCCTTCATTGGTACACAATCCCCCCCCCACCCCCCACCCCCAAATATAATCCAAGTGTTATATTTTAGGGCATTATGTTTATCATAAGAGTACGGAATGAGGGTTGCAGAGTGAAGAACACATTCTTAAAGGCCCTCAAAAAGAGGGCCTGACTGGGTCTCTGCTGAACCAGCATTTCCTGATTGAGTGACTGAAGCCCTTGATCCGGGTATATGTCTCTGAGATAGCTCCGTGTATTTATCATCTCTAACTTCCTTATAGACAGTAGGCATTTATTGAGGGCCAGTTTTCTCTGTTTGTTCTTCTAAATTGTTTTCCGTGTGCTGAGGAAAGGTTAAAGTGTAACAATTTTATTAAGGCCAAGATAATTCTTTTTTTTTTTTCTTGATACCACTAATCCTTTATTTTTCTTCAAATTTATTTTCTTAAACTATGGTTTGAGTGTAAGTTAACAGAACAAATTTATTTTCCATCCAACTATTTATACCCATTTTTTTATATTCATTATAATGCCTACGCTAAAACCACACTCTTTTCACTTGTGTACCTCTCCATACAATCCGTTTCTTTTTTTTTTTTTTATCATTATTATTTTGTTATGTGTGTACCATCAAATCGGATCTGACTGGCACAGGCGGAGACTGTCCCTTCCTCTCCAGCAGAGCATCTGGTGGACCTGAACCGCACACCTCTGGGATTGCAGTGCAGCTTCCCACCACCAGGCCACCAGAGCTCGCCACAATCCCTTTCTTTAATGATATTATGCTGATCATCCCTTAGGGTAGATTTCTTTTCCTATCATCTATTTTAATATTGTTGTTGTTAGTCATTGTAATATATGTCTGTTACAATCCTGGGGAACTCTGATGAGCTCAAGCAGTCAGCCAAGCGCAGCTCCATTTGGTCTAAAATGGGGAGTTCTGAGCAACGGAGCTGTGACCGTTAGAGGTTCCTGTGAATGGCATGTCTCCCTCTCACAAAAATGGCCCGTCTCTGCAGTGTCTTTTCTTCTTCTTTCCCCTCGCACTCCCCCAGCAGGGTCCCTGCCACCCCACCAGCAGGGCCCTGCCACCCCACAGCAGGGCCCCTGCCACCCCACAGCAGGGCCCCTGCTACCCCACAGCAGGGCACCTGCCACCCCACCAGCAGGGCACCTGCCACCCCACCAGCAAGGCACCTGCCACCCCACCAGCAGGGCACCTGGCTGGCTGTTTTGCTAGAACAGGCTGAGGGCAGGCCAAGCCTGTTATTGGCTCTGTACTTTCCCCCTCATTAGTCCTCACTCTGAGACAGCTCTTCTGCATCCCCCGGCCTCCCCGTCCCCATGTAAGGCTTCTTTGTCCTCTTCTGCATGATCTAAACACTGAGGAGAGAGGAAGGGGCTCTAGGAAAACTCTGTTACCCTTAGAAGATCAGTGCCCAGATGCTCATGGGTGCAGTATGGAAAGAGTTCACCTTGTCGGTCCTCATTGCTTAATTGGTTTTCAATCAATAAAGTTCCCTGCACCCTAAACTAACAATAAATAAGGGTCTAAGCCAAAATTTTGGGTAACACTGGGTTAAAGACATTACACACATTATTTACTGGGACCCTTTAAGAAGGAGCTCTGGCAATGCAGTATTTCAGCCAAACAGGTTTATGGGTTGGACTTTTTTCTATTTAATCCTATTTAGCACCCAAGGAAGGTCATGGATGTTTACATTCATGTCGTGGATGTTTTAGATATTCTGTAAGGCTCTGTGCTAAAGTATATATATCCATATATATATATATATATATATATATTTTTTTTTTTTTTCATGGAGTCTGAACCATCTCATAGCCAACAATCCAGTGGATTTTCAGAGGCAGTAACTTGCATGGGAGGAGATTGCCCATCTTTCTCCAGCAGAGGAGTTGGTGGATTTGAACTGCATGCCGTTGGGTTGGCAGTGCAGCCCCTTACCACTAAGCCACCAGAGCTTTCTGGAGAGGGCCTAGGGCCGCATTAATTCAGCCTCAGGACCCAAGGGTAGAATAGTTAGGGTTACTGAAGTTGATATTCTTTCCACATTAATCTAAATGACCACTAGGTGGGGTGGTTTCCCAGGGGAACTGCAAAGTAGTTTTCCAAAGTAGTAATTTGCCCTTTTCTTTCCTCCCTTGAAAATGTAGAATTCCAGGCAGACTTTACAGCCCTGGGGAAAGTATCCTGCCTCTTTTGGCTCCGTCCTGACCTCTCCTAACTCTGTCCCTCCTTCGGTGAGCTCGTCTTTCTAGTTGGACATTGTAAATGAAAACTTAGTATACACACAATGGAATAATGCTGTGCAGCACACAGGAGCAATGATTCTCTAAATTATGACCTAACTTGGGAGGGACCGGAGAGCATTATGCTGAGTGAACTAACTTAGTCCCACAAAGATAAACTATTGTATAAAACCATTATTGTAGAATGAGTACAAGGATCCAAGCGGAGTGGGAGAGGGTGGAAACAGAGGGAGGGGGGGATTAATCATCGGGTGTACAATTTGATGGGGGAGGGTTGAGGGAAATTGAAAGAATTTGTTTTTAAAAACAGTGCATTCAAATTTTATAAATAAACTGGTTGTTTTTGTTGTTATGTGCCGTCGAGTCGCCTGCAACTCATAGCAGAAAAGAAAAAGAAAACTTAGCATAGAATTTTTTTTCTTCTTTAAATAGAACGTACTCCCTTCATATGCCAGGAGAGTGAAAAGGTTGGGAAATGAGGATTAGACTTTGTTAGCTGTCTTTGAGTCAGTGTTTCAATACTTGATTGCGTTTTAGGTAAAAGTCTACACAGCAGATTTGTTTTCCATTCAACGATTCATACTCAGGTTGTTCCCTGACATTCTGGGTGTAGCCCTTGAAGTGTGTCAGCACTTTCCCCTTTTCCACCCTGCCCCCCCCTTTCCATCCTTCCTCTTTTCCCACCTGGCTGTGTCTGTGCCATCTCCTCCTAGCTCTTGGGCACATATTGCCTCTGTAGTCTGTGGTAGTTTTTCTTGAGTCAGTTCAGGCTCCCTGACCCCCAAGTGGATCTGCTCCTTTGGGCTTTCAACCCTGTGACCTTGTGGAAGCAGATCAGCCTGTCTTCAGATGCAGCTCTGGGTGGGTTCAAACCCTCAACCTTTTTGGTCACTCATAGGGTGAATAATCATTTGCATCACAGATGGACTTTTATTCATTAATGTGCTAAAAACAAATGTTTTTCAGCTATCATAAGGGGAGATAGTAAGACAAAACAGAAAACTATGGAAGGGAAAAGAGAAGAGGAAGAAATAAAGCAGAGAGGACGAGGCAGCAGGATGGCAGCGGAGGTTAGCACACTCGGAGGTGAGTGGTGCTCAGGCCACGCTAGGCAGCGTCTCTTGGACTGTGAGGTTGTGCACTGCTTTTGAACTGTTCCGGGGCCAGTTCGAGGCTCTCCAGCAGCTCTGGCCCTTTCATTTTTTTTTTTTTTCATTTTTTAGCATCCCTTCAATCTTTTTTTTAAAATTGAGATTTTAATGAAAGATCATAGAGGACTTGGATTTCCATTCATTCATTGTTACACATTTTCCTCCCTGCCCACTCCTCTCCCCCAGTTCACTTTTCTCTTTGAGAAAAAGAAATTTCTTTCATTGTTATACAGTTCTCCCCACCCCCAAGTCCACTTTACTGTACAGCTCTTATTCTGGATTCTTGCCATGCACATAATACCTAATCATATATTCCTTTTCAACAGTTCTCTCTCTCATCTGTTTCAATGCAGTGTCCATTCTTTATCCCCTCTTTTCTTAGTTTCCCCTCAAGCCCGATGTCAGTCTTGTTTTATAACAGTGGCATTATGCAGTATTTGTCCTTTTGTGATTGAGATATTTCACTTAACATAATGTGCTCCAGGGTCACTCATTTTGTATAATTTCATGCTGTGTAGTATTCCATTGTATGAGTATACCACAGCTTCTCTGTCCACTCACTTGTTGGTGGGCACTTGGGTTGTTTCCAACTCTTTGCTATTATGAACAGAGCCACGATAAACATCGGTGTGCCCTTTCATTTTCTTTAGAGGCTTTTCTAAGTGAGCGGTTTCCTCTGAGTGCAGCCATAGTGATGGGAGTAGCTTCTCCCTGCGGGGAGGCTGGAAGCCAAGCGTTGATTAGAGTCCCTGGTGACAGAGTCACATTCTCACATGGGCTCTTACCAACCCACATCTCCCGGCTCTTGTAGTTTGTTTCATTCCTGGTAACCTAGATCTTTACTGCTCTGACAAGGATGCACTAATTAACATGGGTCTGAGTTTATTAAGAGATGCAGATTCTCAGGCCATTGATTTCCAGAAAAGAAATTCTTCTGCTCACATCAGAGTGTGAGGATTGGCCTACAACCTTCCAAATGAACTTCTGAAATATAGCATTCAAGTCTAGAACTTAAACATATGGCCCCCTTTAGAGACACTGATTTTCCCCATGTCTTTCATCTTCCAGTTGTTAAAAAGGTACATTATTGTGATCTTGTATCTTGATTGCCAGGTGAGATTGTCCTCTTCCCATTTTGTGGGGCTCTTGTGCCTTCAGCCAATGTCTCCAAATTTCCTGAATCTTACTTGAGGAATCCCTGCAAACAACTATTAAGGGTCCTGGTAGGTAACCTCAAGCAGTAATAAAACCAAAACCACACCTGATGCAGGTTAATTCCGCCTTGCAGTGAACACCCTGTTGATATCTTCGTGGGAGGAAATTCCCCATCTGTCCCTCATAGAGTGGCTGGTAGATTCAAACTGCCAACCTTTCCCTTGGCAGCCCAATACATTACATACTCTGCCACCAGGGCTTCTTGAAGCAATAACAGAGTTCGAGGTTCCCTTTTCTGTGGAGAGTGTGGTCTGACGTCTGAGAGCCTTCCTGACTGTAAATAAGACTGTAGATGAACTGTAAAATGCCCCATGTTTTCCTAGTTTTGGCAAGATTGAAATGGCCTCTTTTCCTGAGTGTTTGGCCCTAAGTGAAGAATGAAAAATGTCCACTTTGTCATTTCTTGGTTTCTGGGCCAGGGTTAGGTCATAACCTTTTTGTGTTTGTTCACTGGGCTCTGGGCCCCGAGGGAAGGAAGGGTCTGGCCAGGGTTTGGATTCAAGCAGCCAGTGCTGGTCAGTACTAAGTGTCTGGTGGACAAATGGATGGGTGCGTATGAATGAAGGAATGTTCTCAGTTGAATGGAAATGAATGATAACAAATCTTTGCTTGCTTTCAAGTTGTTGAGATAGGTTTTCTGGGCTGGCAAGGAGGAGGGATTTTGAACCATTCTCCTCTTGTAACAACAATGTCTTTGGACAGTGGTGAAAAGACTCTCCCTCTTTAATCTTTATAGATGGCAGTTGAATTCCTGCATGAACTCAATGTTCCGTTTTTCAAAGTCGGATCTGGGGACACTAACAATTTTCCTTATCTGGAAAAGACAGCCAAAAAAGGTAAGTATGTTTCATTCTTGTAATACAATCCAAGGGAGTGGGATTTTACTTTTATTCCTTTCGTGGCAACCCCCTTTTGAGGAAAATCTTACAAAGACAGACTGTAGAATCCTCCTAAATCAGCAAAATATGTTGACTTGCAAAGAATGAAACCAGGCATGGGACAGTGCCTTACAAACCTAAGAGGAAGCTGTGGTTTTGTTAAAAGAATTCTGTAGATACAATACCCAGTGTCTGCTTTGTAAAAATAATTCTGTAGCTATAAAAAAAAATAATAATTCTGTAGCTATAACACCCAGTAGTCTGCACAGGACGTTGTCGTTTGTAAAGTGTTTTGATAATGTGAATTTGGTCCTCATCACCACTCTGGGGCTGAATCCTTTCAGGCCTTATCATTATCATGTTTTATGATCTAACTCGTTGCTGTTGAGTTGGTTCTGACTCTTAGCCTCTCCCTTTTGAGTTCCTGAAGCTGTAAATCTTTACAGGAGACTTACCAAGAAGTGGCTGATAGATTGGACCCGCCAACCTTTGGTTTAACAGCCTGGCTTGTTATGTGCCACATGGCAGTGGGGTTGGGGGGAGTGGGTTGTTTTTTGTGGTCCCCCCCTTACATAGGAGCCCTAGTGGCAGCATGGGTTAAGTATTGGGCTTCTAATCCGAGGAGCAGCTGTTTGAGCCAACTGGCTTCTCTGCAGGAGGAAGATGAGGCAGTCTATTCCTGCAGTCTCCTCTGCCTGTGGGGCTGCTGTGTGGCACTAGGTGGGTTAAATGTCCACAAGAGAAGCATCTGAATGCCAGAGGACAGTGTTCTTCCTCAGGAGCTGGGAAGTAGCAGCTCTGAGTCTCATACTCACTCACAGTCTTGACTCTGGAACCAGTGCTTACCCTTCTTTACTGTCAAACTAAAAAACCCCTCTAGCTGATTGCCATTGAGTCAGAAGTGATGCATAGCTGACCCTCCAGTGGATTTTTCGGGGCTGTAAATTGCACTGAAGATTGCCCATCTTTCTCCCAAGAAGCAGCTCTTGGGTTCAAACTTTCTCTGAGTTGGCAGCACCCCTCCTTATCCCCTTGGCCACCAGAGCTCCCCTAGTGCACAGCCGTCTAAATCACTGAGGTGCTCCTTAGTCTAAGTTGTGTGAAATTTCCTCAGCTTCCTTAGGTTCATTTGGCTAAATAGTCATATGGAAGGGGAACCCCCACCCCATCTCTGTTCCCGACAGTGTTTGGCATAGTGCATGCCTGAGGAGATTCTTTAAATGAGGAGATGAACAGTTGAGGTGTGGTTGCGAGTTGAGCACCATGAAAGAATGGAATGGTGTTGTTCTTGGGTCCCGCAGGTCGTCCAATGGTGATCTCCAGTGGGATGCAGTCAATGGATGTCATGAAACAAGTCTATCAGATTGTGAAACCCCTCAACCCCAACTTCTGCTTCCTCCAGTGCACCAGTGCGTACCCACTCGAGGCCGAAGACGTCAACCTGCGTGTCATCTCGGTGAGCAGGGGGGGCTTATGGTTGTTAGCCGACCAGATAAAACAAATTGATTTTTTCTAGAGCCATTTACTGGGGGAAAGACATAGTCATTTTTATAACCTACAATCTGTTCAACTATGACGTACTTCTGGCTTGCTGGTGACCTTGTGGTTAGGAGTTATGCTACCAATCCAAAGCCACATGGTTTGAATCCTGGGCTGTCTTCTTCCATGCAGTTTATAGCCTCTGAAAACTCACTGGAGAGTAAGCCACGAGCTCCAGCTCAATGGCAGACAGGAGCAGGAGCTCTGCTGACTTAGTGGTAAGGCGCTGCACCGCCAACCCACAAACACACAGTTCAAACCTACTAGCTGCTCCCAAGAAGAAAGATAGTCTCCTCCCCTGTGAAAACTCACTGGAGGGTAAGATATGAGTTGATTCCGACTCTCCAGAACTTAACAACAACTTGACATATTTTCACATTGAACATCCTTTGGAAGCTGTGTTAGTTTCCTAGGAGTTCTGGAAGTTAATAGTCCAAAGCAGGATATTGGCCACGTAGATTCCTTCTAAAGGCTCTGTGAAAGAAATCGTCCCAGCTTCTGATAGCTCCAGGTCCTTGGCTTGTAGCTGCAGTATCACATGGTTCCTTTCTCTGTCTCCCTATCTCAATTTATCTTCTCTTACATAAATGTCAGTTTAATAGGCTTAGGACCAGTCTGACTCCAGTAGACCACATGTTAACTTCGTTGTTGGCATCGTCACAGACTCTTTCCAACAGGGTTATTGTTATGAAAAGAAGGTGCCTACAACTGAATTTTTAAAGACACTCATTTTCTTCCATAATAAAACTTGTAGAATGAGGCTGACATCAGGGTAGGGGTAAGACTGGGAAAAACTGGATAAATTATGTTTACTGCATTGAAGCCGATGAGGGAGAGAATAGTTTAAAATTAATATATTTTAGGGCATTATGATTATCATAAGAGTCCTGGAAGAGGGTTGCAGAGTGGAGTATACTTGGAGGGGCGGGGGATTGTGTACCAATGAGGGAGTTTTTCTTTTGCTTTTCAAGGAGAGGAGCAAACTGGGGGTGGGCGGGGAGAAAAGTGCAACAATGAATGAATGGAATTAAAAAATCTCTGTAGATGTTCATTGAAATTAACAATAATAATAAAAAAATTACGAATGGAAATGAAAACAAACACACCAACCTTGGGTATACATTTCCTTTGCTGTTTGTACTGGCCACTAGGGGGCCATATCCTTTCTCAGTTGAGTTGGCGGACCCTCCACCTTTTAGGCTTGAGGCCATTTTTCAAGAACTGGTCCCTTCTGGCAACACGGCCAAAGCACTCTCTGCTCTTCTTCCAAGAAAGTTTGTATGCTCTTCTAGCAGTCCATGGTAAAGTATGTACTCTTCACCAGCACAATTCAAAAGCAGCAATTCTTTGGTGTTCTTTATTCATTGTCCAACTTCCACATCCATATGAAGAAATTAAATCTACCATGAGGGAGCTCTGGTGTCCGCGGGGCAAGAAGCTGTGCAGCAATCCTGAAGGTGCACGGTTGAAATCCACCAGATGGTCCCTGGAGAAAGAGGGGCAATCTCCTCTTGGTGCCAGTTGGATCTGATTCCACGGTACACAACAAGGAAAAATAAAAGCATAAACAAAACAAAACAAAAACCCTACCATGTAATGCACACAGAAACGTTCTAGCAGCACTAATTGTTGTTGTTGTTGGGTACCATTGAGTTGGAACTAAGCCATAGCTGACCCTCCAGTGAGTTTTCAGAGGCAGTTAATCACACAGGAGGAGATTGCCCATCAGCCTCCTGCCAAGGAGCAGCTGGTGGATTCGAACCACATGGTGCTTCAGGATTGCAGTGCAGTTTCTTGTCACTAGGCCACCAGTGTTCCCTAGAGCACAAACAGAATTAACAGCACTAATAGAATTCTAAATTTTGAAAATAAACTAGTTTTCCTTTTATACTTTTAATAAATAACATATTTGGTGTTGTCTTTTTCATTAATAATGTAAGGGTTGTTTTTTTTCTTTTTTCACATGCTGCTATACAGTCTTCACATTTAACTTTTTAAAAATGGAATTTTTTTTAAAAGAGACTGTTATAGGGAGCTCTAGTGGCCTAGTGGCAAGAAGCTGCACTGCAACCACAGAGGTGCGCGGTGTGAATTTACCAGATGCTCTGCTGGAGAAGGGGAAACAATCTCTTAGACCTAATTTGATGGTACACACACACACACACACACAAAAAAAAGAATATTTTTTTTTAAAAGAGACTGCTATTTATTTACCTAAAACTTTGTGGTGCTTCCAAATCCTGATATTTTTTTCTACTTCTACTTCATCTCTCTCACTCACATTTTTAAAAAACATTTGAACATGTTATTTTATGAAAAAAATTGAAACAAGTTTAAAGTGTCTAACGTGCAAGTGAGCCTCCTCTGTCACCACCCTCCTCAGAGATGATCATAATTAAGTTTAATGTATGTGACACATCAGGCTTTTTCCTTGATGTATTTTTCCTTCCGTTGTCATCCGAGGCCTCATCATAGTCTTGATGTTAACACATGGAGAGAGTAGTTTTTCATCTCTTCTTGGGACCAGCCCACCCATTGTTTTATAATAATCTTGCATGATAATTACTCTAGCATGTATACATTTTCTCCTAATTAAGTTGCAATTTTAGGTGCCACGGGGAGGAACTAATGGGTTATCCTGAAGACAGTGACAGACAGAGGATTAGACCTGTGCCAGGTTCTAGTCCCAGTTTAATATCCCGGCCTGGCAGTCAGTACACTTCTTGTCTGTCGTGCACCTTAAGCCTGGTCCTGGAGGCCTTTGCCACCCAACTGACCTAATTTTTTATTCACTGCCTTGAATCTTCCTACTATATTCAAGCCTTCTGCTCACCCCTACTGACGAAACTCACTCGATACATAATGTCTTTGGTGCATTCAGTGAATTATAGATAACCAATTAAATAATTACTTAGCATTTCCACCAGACGGCTGTTTTGAGATTGAGTTCTGTATTTTTTTTTGAGTTCTGTATTATTGATGATAATATTTGTGCATATAGTAACTCAAGCTAATTAAGCATGACAGATGCTTTCTGAATGAGTCTAGGCATTTGGTTTTAGTTGTGTTAATACAGTATAAAACATTCTTAAAATGCATTCCTTAACCCGGCGTTCGGTTCATCCCGCAGCACCAGTTCTGCTTACCAAAAGTGGCCCACTAGGCACTCACATTCCAATGAGCGTCGGCATTGGGCGCCTTAACCTGGCGAAAAATGCATTCCTAAATGATAACAGTGGCCTTCTCCCCACCCCCACCCCCCCAGCATTTGCTGTGTGCTAAGTGATTTTCGACATCCTAACAGATGGAGAAAAGACTGGCATTGTCAGCGATTTCGTCTTACTTGGATCCACAGTCTGTACCCTTGGCACCAGCAGTCAGGAGATCAGGACACATATATCACTGGGAAAGGGCTGTCAGGGACCTTTCCAAAGTCCCGAAGAGCAATGATGTTAGTTTAAAGACGAGGGTGCACCTGATCCAAATCATGATCTTTTCCATGAGCTGCTATGCATCTGAAAACTGGACAGTGAATAAAGACGACAGAAGACAAATCAATGCCTTTTACTTGTGGTACTGGAGAAAAGTACTGAATATCTCATGGACTGCCAAAAGAACAAACAGCTATGTCTTGGGGAAAGGGCAGCTGGAGGAGGATGTTGAAGCTTCTTCTCACACACTTTGGGCATGTTGCTAGAGGAGGCTGTTCTTTAGAAAGGGACATCTTGCTTTGGAAGATGCAGCATCAGCAAAGGAGCGGAAAGCCCTCAGGAAGCTCGATTAATGTGGTGAAGATGAAAGGACAGCGAAGGATAGGACAGGGTTCAGATCTTCTGTTCATAGGCCTTTAAGTAGAGCTATAAGTCATGCTCTACTCGACGACACTTAACAACAGGAAGAAGTGCTTTTTGTGCATTTATAGCAACCCTAGACAGCATTATTACCTATAAGAAATACTCACCATCAGTATCTTGCCCATAGCTGCTGTTAGGGAGTAGCCGACCTGGAACTCCTACCTAGATCTGTTTAACATAAGTCACTGTGGGTTTGCATAATCACTGTGCTCATTAATCATTCCTTTTTTTTTCTTTCTGTGGTTTTTTTCTATTTTAAAGGAATATCAGAAGGTCTTTCCTGACATTCCCATAGGATATTCTGGGCATGAAACAGGGATTGCAATCTCTGTTGCTGCAGTGGCTCTGGGGGCCAAGGTGTTGGAGCGTCACATAACTTTGGACAAGACCTGGAAGGGTAGTGACCACTCAGCCTCTCTGGAGCCGGGAGAACTGGCTGAGCTGGTGCGGTCTGTGCGCCTCGTGGAGAGGGCGCTAGGCTCTCCAACGAAGCAGCTACTACCCTGTGAGGTGGCCTGCAATCAGAAGGTGAGTTCTTCCCAGCCCACCTGCCCTAAGAGAGGGGCAGTGGACTTACCTGAGGAGTGGGGTCAACACCAACCCTTCTTGAGCCCAGGCTGGTGATAAAAAAATGTTGCTCCAACCTTGCTGAATGTCTTTGGGTTGGTATTTGTAGTTGGAATAATTTTTTGCTTAAGGGAACTTCATTCAGCCGCTTTATGACTCATAACTGACTGATGTTAGTAAACCCCTGAGATGTCTGACCCCTGTAATTTATAAAGGTTGAGGAGGAGGTGATAGTGGTATCCAGACTTTTTAAGACACTTGGGTGGTTTGAGTCTGGCCGCCCCTTGAAGGGGATAAGTCTTCAGAAACATTCATGGAGGCAGGTTCCCATTCTTTAGGTGGTCCAGGCCTCGTTGGCTGGGAGCACTAAGTCACTCCCTAAGCAGGGCGGTGCTGCTGCCTGGGAGCCATGGCTCAGCCCCTACAGGAGGCCTGGGGCGGCTGGAAGCCTGAATGGTACCCTGCTAATCTTCACAGTTGTTTGACAAGATATGCTGTTGTTAGGTGCCACAGAATACAACTCATAGAAACCCTGTGAACAACAGATCTGAACCCTGCCCTATATCCTGTGCCACCCATCATCCTCAACAAGTTATAGGTACTTTTATTTCCCTTTTTCCAGAGAAGTTGAAGCATAGTCTGAGATCACACTACGTAGTAACTGACTAAGCTGGGATTTGAACCTGGCTCTATTTATACCCTGAGCCCTTTAAAGTAAAGATTTCTCCTCTGAGTCTGGATTCATCCTATACTTGCTGAGTCCTTGCTGTTTTGGGATATTATCTGAGCTTCCATGGGGCTACCAAAGCCTCTGTTCTCAGGGTACCTTATGAAGAGTCATCAGGAAACTTGAGTATAAAGCAAATGTGTGGTTGTCTCTTCTGTGATGCTACTAATGTTTTGATTTTTTTCTGCAGCTGGGTAAGTCTGTGGTGGCCAAGGTGAAAATTCCAGAAGGCACCGTTCTGACACTAGACATGCTCACTGTAAAGGTGAGTGAGCCGAAAGGGTGCCCTCCTGAAGACATCTTTAATCTGGTGGGCAAGAAGGTCTTAGTCACTGTTGAAGAGGACGACACCATCCTGGAAGAATCAGTAGAAAATCATGGTAAAAAAATAAAAGTTTAAGTTCAAGTGCCATTTCTGAATTCTGTATTGCCTTGTTGGTCCTGTTGGGTGTATGGGGTGGGTGGGAGTCTTCAGAGACCTGACTTCTGTCCACTACCCCAGCCCTTAGGCAGTAGAGATCAGTAGGCCAGGCCTAATGCCTCCATCGATGGCAGAGGGGAAATTGGCTGCTGCTTCAAATTGACCAACCAGAAGGGAAAGGCAGATTCAAAAGCAAATAATTCTTGCCGGGCTGCTCCGTGCACACACAGAGGAGGGAGAGCTGGCCGTGTGAATCCTCATTAAGCTTTCTTCCTCACCTCCTCACCTTCCTAGTCTCACTTCCCTACAGACCTCTGCAAGGCTGTCCCTCTAACTGCCACTGACTCAGTCCCATGTGCTCTGTGTCATTGGCTCCTGATAGCAGCCACTCTGCATTAGACAAGTGATTGTCAGTGGGTCCTGTAGGCAGGCAAATGCCAGAAACCTCATATATCTGTGAGTAGAGAAGAAGTAGCAATCATGCTTTCAGTAAAAAGCAAGGGCCTACTCTCAACTAGACACTCAGTACCTAAGATAGAGCAGTAGAGCCCCAAGACCCCGCCCAGTGGAGCTTCCACCCCAGCAGGGAGCAGATATCCAATAAGCCCTGTAGGTAGTAGGTGGGGGGGATCATACAGAGTATAAGAAGGTGATATATGTGGTGATAAACGTGTGGGGACCAAACAGAGCAGCAGAAAGGGGACGAAAAGGGTAAGCTCAGGCTTTGCCTATAGAAGAACACTGAAATCTACACAATTGAGCATGTACACAATTTTATGTTACATACCTCTTCAGAGTGCTGAAGAGCAACGATGTCAGTCTAGATACAAAAGTGTGCCTAATCCAGGCCATGGTTTTCTCAGTTACTTGTTATGTTTCAGAAAGATGGATAATGACTAAGGATGACAGAAGAATAGATGCCTTCGAGTTGTGGTGCTGGAGAAGAGTCTTGAACATACCATGGACTGCCAAGAAAACAGATAGGTCTGTCTTGGAAAGGGTGAAATCAGGTCTCCCCTTGGAGGCTAGGATTTTGAGGCTTCGCCTCACTTACTTTGGGCATGTGGCCAGGAGAGATTTGTCCTTGGAGAAGGACATCATGCTTGGAAAGGTGGAGGGACAGCGCAGGAGAGGGAGACCTCAGATGAAATGGATTGATAAAGTGACTGCGGGTGTGTCAGAATTAGACTGGCTTGGGACAGGGAAGGGTTCAGAGCTGCTGTACATAGAGTCACTATACATCGCAGGTGACAGGTTTGGAAGCAGGAGTGGCATCCACTTCCTAAATAACATGCCTTCAGAAACTCTGAACTTTGATAAATGTCAGTAGTTGTAGAGGGGCTTCAGGCCTTTTTTGTTCATAGAGTCGCTATGAGTTGTGCTCGACTCGAAGGCAATCAACATTCTGCAAGATTCGGAGACTCATTGTCATACATTTGTTCTTTTGAGCCCATAACTCTACAGATGTATGCTTGGATTGCTGCTCATATTTATTTGACCTTATTATAATTCATGTTTAAAAGTGTACTTTTGAGATGCCTTTATTTAGAACCACCCCTCTCTAGTGGATTTCAAAACAATTTCTGGAAAGGCATGCATGAGTTGGGGATGGTGGGGAAGGACCCTCTATTGTACTCATAAAAAGACAGCCCATAAAATGGATATGCTAAGCATTGAAGTGTGATAGTACTGATTTCCATCCAGGGTTCAGTCCCCCCTCATTCTTGTAATAGCTGATCTTGGGTAAACAATAAAAATTTCTGATTCTGTAGTCTTTAATGTAGAAGATGATATTTGAGCAAAGATCTTAGATGTCCTGACAAGAAGAGACAGCATAATAATGGAGAGGTACGATCAGGGCAAAACAGGATGTGAAAGGGAGAGAAGGTATGGCCAAGCCTTTAAAGTTAGCAAGTGGTTTCCAACAGGGAACCAGCTGTCTCCAGGCCCGAGTGAAGTGGAAGGGCTGAAGGGCCCATGCTCCTCTAAAGTTGAGCTGGATTTCCTCCGAGGGGGAAGAAACTCAAGAGCTGGGCAAATCCTGAAGTCACAGCCTTAAGTCTGTGTAATGTAAGCATGAGTTCATGTGGACCTCTATCCAGCCAGTACAGCTGGCTCCCTCATTGTCTCCTCAGCTGCTGGTGGGACTCCTGGCATATTTGCCCGTTACGATCAGCAGCTCAGATACAGAACATCCGTGAGCCCTGCTGGGTGGGAGATGCTGTGCCGGGCCTGCACTGAGAAAGCACACAGTTCCTGTGTGGGATCCCTGACCTGCCCCAGTACCTTACAGACTACTATACATGTTACTTGTTGACATGATTACCAGAAGTCATGGGAGCGACGATGGGAAGGTGACTGTGGAGGAGGCCTTGATCAAGGAAGAGGTGGCGTCTTACTTCAGTATTACAGGTTTAGAGGTGACTTAGGGATTGTTCATTTAGGGCACAGTCATTTAGGGACAGGCGCAGAATATCCAAGGATTTGCCAGTAATGATTTGGTGTGGAGTTGCTACAAGAAGTGGTGAAGGAAAGTTTAGGAGGTTGGAGAGTCCATGAAGAATGCCCCAGACCTGCTAAATTGCACTTTGTTATGTAGGCAGTGAGGAGTCAATTCTGAGCAATGCATGGCAAACTCAGCCCCCCACTTTGATGCTTACCAGACCCTCACCGCCCCCACCCCATGCAACCTGGCTCCTTAAACAGCCTGTGCCTTCACTGTAGTATGGATTCTGTGCATCCACTGTCACCTGGACAGTTGCTTCTGTGTGTCCTGCCAGAGGCTAGACTAGCTTGCACTAGGCTGACCTCATTATCTCCTGCCCACTAAGCGTAACTGCAGACATGGAGATGCTACAAATAGGAAAGGTGGTTCTGGGTGTTGTCATGTTGACTATGACAGATCCTAACCCTATGGAGGAAAAAAAATCTGAATTTTGCTTTATGCTCTGCCAAACTAATGGTCTCCGATATAGTCCATTATTACAGTGTCAGCCCATCTTTTTGACAGTCTTCCTCTTTGTGTGACCCTCCACTTCTCCCAGACTGATGTCTTTTTCTAAGGACTGGCCCCTCCTGGCAACATGCTCAAGTATGTGAGTGCAAGTTTTATCATCCTTGCCTCCAAGGAGCACCCAGCTTCACCAGTCTATAGGATATCCAATATTCTCCAACACCACAGTTCAGAGGCGTGGATTCTTCTGTCATCCTTATTCACTGTCCAATTTTCAGATGCATCAGAACACACTGAAATGATCATGGCTTGGATCAGCTGCACCTTAATCTTTAAACTGACATCCTTGTTCTTTAGAACTATAGAAAGGACTCTGATGGCAGATTTTCCCAATCCAAAGATAGAATCCCTGAAATCGCTAAAAACTAGTGCATGGGAAGGAAATGTGAAACACAATGCATATGAACTCTGTATGCAAACCAATATAAAAGAAACATTTTTTAAAAAATAAACTAGTGCATGACCATAGATGGCTTCTATATTGCTAAAGAATGATCACAAGATACTGAAAGTTACAAAGTCTTGGATAGAAACTCAGAGGCAGGCTTTGTTTTCACATAAAAACTTTAGAGGTAATGAGCTCCCCATCACTGTAGATAGATTCAGAGGAATTTAGGGCTATACACTTGAAGCAACGTACATTCCCAATGAAGAACATGACCAAAAAGGACAATATGCATATTTTATTCCAACAAAGCACATATTAGAAAAAATTCATTTAAAGTGTCTGCATATCATTCACCATATCACTAAAATTTCTACAAATTACAAAATCTGAAAGTGATTAAGGGAGGTGGGTCCCTTCTAGGTGTGGATCCCAAGAAAGCTGATCCCGTGGCTCAGGGTATTCAGAGTCTCCTCCTGCAGCCCACGAGCAGCTGGAGACATCCGTGTCTCTGCTGGGGATGCCACTGCTGTTCCTGCTGTGCACCAGCGAGTTGCAACCAACTCAGAGCTGACTGTTCAGCAGTTTTTCAGAGGCAGTAAATCCCACTGGAGGAGCAGCTCCTGCAGAGCAGCTGGTGGTTTCCAACTGTGGGCCTTTGGGTTGGCAGCACAACTCCTTACCACTAAACCACCAGAGCTCCCTTGATAAAGAGATCCAGGCATAAAATAGCACTGGATTGTTTTTAAGGTACACTAATAACATTTGGCTCGTTTAAGCTCACAGCATTGACAGTCAAGTCTTATCACCCTCATTTTATAGATGAAACTCTTGAGTAGTAGTCACCTGAAGTAAGCCAGCTGGGGACTGAATAGTTTTCTGGTTAGTACAGGCCTTGGCACAGAGGAAACATTTGAGCAAAGATTCTTTTTGTCCAGATCTGTTTCTTCTACATGAACTCCAATCTCAACAACTGCACGGAGCAGCCACGGATTAGTCAGACACCGGCTCCAGTCATGTTTCCCAGTGGGGCCTTCTGGGCATGAACACAGATCTGTTCTCATGGCTGGTGTTGGCCCCGGCTCCAAGCTGTGACACCTTGGGCAAGTTACTCAGTCTGTCTGACATGTAGAACTTGGTTAATCAGAGGATCAAAGGGGTTTTTTAAAACATCGAGACAGGGCCTGGCTCTGTAGTCAGCACTGTTCTGTCTTCTGGGAGAGACAGATGGGTTGGGGGCGGGGGGGCAGTCAAGTGCATATGTTTTTCCTACATCTGGAATGTCCTTTGTTGGCCTGTCCGTTCAGCTCTGGGCCATGGCCAGAATAATGAAGAATCCCTTTCCTTGGGATCCCTGCATAATGCTTAGCTGTTGATCCAGCTAGAGATACTTGGGAGGTTCCATCGCACTTGTATTAGACTAGGTTGACCCACATGAAAGTGTCATTTTTAAGTTAAAATGATTGGAAATTAGCCAAGTGTGGTCAGCTTCATTCATGCACTCAATTAAGACTCAGTTTGGCATCATCACCACGCTACCTACTATCACCTGCCCCACGAAGTCCTTAAGATGCTTAATACAATATGGCTTCAAACCATTATCTGCGGCTCTGATAAAATCAAGTGAGATTTCAGACCTGAAGCACAAACCTTGGAGGCCTAACCTTACCTGGCTCTCCCTGTATCAGGGACCTGTTGGTGTGACCGTCTGTATTTCTGCCACTCTTGGGCACTGAGTAGACTTTAGAGGGAAGATTCTTTTTGTCCTTTTAAAGTCCAGATCTGTTTCTTCTACATGACCTCCAATCTCTCACAAGTCCCAGTTCAAGACCAAGAAGAAGCCAATCCCAAGGCAGCATCAGGTCCCATGAATAACTAGAGCATCACAGGCTGGAGGTCCTCAACGACCGCACGGAGCAGCCAAGTACTAGTCAGACAACAGCTCCGGTCACGACAACGGGTGGCACACACCCCATTCTACTTTATTTACTATTTGCTCCAGTACAATTGGGAAAACCAGCTGTCAACTCCCAATTTCTCCCTAAAATTCCTTGAGGAGTTAAGTAGCGAAATCTCTCAGTTTGAAGAAAGTGCCAGGAAGTACTGCAGTTTTCCCCTCCAGGACTCCCAACTAAACAATGAGGTCAGGCTGTGTGATCTCAGAGGCCCTCCCCAGCTCAGCTGTCCTGTGATTCAATGCCTCGAGCCATGCACTCTTCTGAGCTTTTCATGGTGGGAGTGTGTAAGGAAAAGCTGCCCTCAGCAAGCTTCCTGACCAAGCTTGGGCAGGTAGATCCCAGGTTTGTGTCAAGGTACTCTGGTGTGGCATGGTAAACGCAGCAAAGGAAGAAGTGCCAGGGTGAGACTTAGTGACAGTTCTGATCAGGGGGTCATTGACAAGAACAATAGGAACTTGGGCGTGGGACAGTGTTAGACTAGAAAAGCCTTGAATGTTAAGGCAAAGACCTTGGTTTCCCACTCCCACCCCCAGGGCATCTTTAGGGAATTCCTAGTGACATTTTCCAAGTGAAATCTTGGGCTGCTGGCTTAGATTGTAGATGAGGATGGAAAACGACTCAGACCAGCAGGTGTTAGGAGATCCCTAGCTGCTCAGAAGGGAGGTGACATGGATAACCTCAAGGTAGAATGGAGGCAGACCCAAGGGACAGTTAAGGGATAGGAGAGTCAGCCAGTGTCTGAAGCCTCATAGTCTGATCCTTATTCTATCCTTGCATCAGGGACCTGCTGGTTTGACCTTCTGTATTTCTGCCACTCTTGGGCACTGAGTAGACTGTGGAGGGAGATTCTTTTTGTCCTCGAAGTCCAGACCTGTTTCTTCTACATGAACTCCACTCTCTCAAAGCAAGTCCCGGTCCAAGGCCCTCCATGAACTCACACTCTTATACACCTACTATGTGCCAGCCACGGTTCTTGGGGCCTGTGTGGAGGAGATTCTAGGCTAGGATAACGTATTCGGACGAAGTAACAGCTCGCGTGGAGTGGACTGTCACTTTGCTTAGAGTAGTGTCACTGACGTGCGCTCTGGTGGGGTTGATGCAAGGCAAGGCAGAAAGGCCCTGGACGGACGGGACCTCGCGGTGCACGCAGAGCAGCGTGGCCCGGGGTCGGTCGGCGGCAGCAGCGGATGGGTCCAGTGTCGGGGTCTCGGCCCCTAGGGCAGCCGAGAGATGCTGATGGCCCCTTCCCAGAGCCGCAGGGCCGGGTAGAGGGGCTCCTGGAAGGCGCTGCGGAAGGTGTGCAGGTGGCTCATGTTGCCCGTCACATCGTAGAAGGCCAGGACGCCGGCCTCGTAGTCCAGGAAGATGCCCAGCCGGTCGGGATCGTCGCGGGGCCGCAGGCGGCAGCGCTGCCCGTCGTGGAAGGCCCAGTACTCGAGGTCGTAGCGCTTGAGGCACCAGGACTGGCGGTTGCAGCCCAGGCGCGCGGCGGGCGAGGAGCCGCGGCGGCGCAGCGAGGCGTAGGCCGCGCCCACCCACCAGCCGGAGCCCGCCTCCTGCACGTCCACCTCCCAGTAGTGGCGGCCGGCCGCGTAGCCGTCGCGGCCCAGCACCTGCCACAGCGCGTCGAAGCGCAGCGCGGGCGTCGGCCCCAGCCGTCCCAACAGTCCGCAACGGACGGTCAAGAGGTCAGCCGAGAGGCGCAGGCGCGCGTGCATCGTGTCCGCGTCCAGCGTGGGCGAGCGCGCATCTGCGGAGGGGGCGGGGACAGGCGGTTGGTGGGCGGGGACAGAGCAGAGCCCCGCCCCCGGAAACCAGCGGGTGGGCACCTGTCGCCCAGCAGGCGTTCATTGTAGAAAAACGGGGAAACACAGACATCTCCAGTGGAGAAAAGAAAACCCACCATTTAAACCCTGCCTGCCTCTGGGAAAGTGACTAGGGGACAGGGAAAGGAGAGGAAATGCCTGTGTATATCCTTTTAAACTCAAACTCACTGCCATTGAATGGATTCAGACTCATCAAGACCTTTGATCAAGGTTTTGGAGGCTGTAAATTGAAGCTGGGGAGACTGCCCATCTTTCTCCAGAACATTCCAACCAGATGGAAGCTACTTGCTACAGAATACTCCAACAGAGCCCTCCATATCCTTTATGCCCTTTGGATTTGCTAAGTGCCGTTGAGTCGTAGAAGACTCATAGCGACCCTATGAAACCCTTTGGATTTACTGCCAATTTATAAATCTTTAAAAAAAACCCCGAACCCACAAACAAACCAAATCCAAACCCAAACCTATTACTGTTAACGCTTAGATGTGTGTCTGTCTTATCTTTTTATCTTACTTGCCGCTTTATAGTTTAAGAGTGGTATTATACATGCTTTTGGATCATTTGCTTTTTAAGTTTATTGAATTGTAAACATTTTACACCACATCAAATAAGAATATTTTCAATTTAAAGTGGCAATCTTTTAATTTTAGAATATTCACAATCTCCTCTTCTGCTATTTACAGCCTCTGAAAAACTGCTGAAAGTTCAGCTATGGGTTGGCTCAAACTCAACAGCAATCAGTTGTTTTGGAGTTTTATAAGTAAATATATAACTCATATAAGTATATAAAAAAGACTATAAGGACATAGAACACGGTCAGATTTTTCTTGGAGAAAAGGATTATGAGTAATTTTCTCCCCCCCCCATTTTTCTACAATGAACATGTATTATTTGTCCAATAAAAACTAATAAAAAGGTTAAAGAAAACAATTTGGATTTCAACAGGAGATAAAAAAGAGGGGGCTTCCATTTCTGCTCCCTCCCCCTCTCCACCTCTGCCCTCCCTTCTCCCACCTCTGCCCACTGCCAGGGTCTTACATTTTAAGAAGAGTGATCTCTCTGCAGAGGGTCCCGTTTTCAACATAATACCTGACTTGGCGCTGGAGGAGTCCAAGAGCTGGCAGTTTGTGTCTGTAAGAGATTGAGAGGATAGGAGTGCTTGGTGCTGGTGTAAGCAGTACAAAATTATAAAGTATCCAAGAACTGCCAGTTCACAGGAATCTCATGCAGATATAAGTCAGGAGTGTAAATTCACAGGAACATGACACCTGGTGGACAAGGGCCAATAGCTACAAAGTCATGAGCTTTGCAGGACTGGACAGGCCCGTGTGAGGGAGCCCTGAATCCGGGGAGTCCTGGAGGTCAGGATATGGGCAGGCTCTAGGACAATCCCAGGAATCAGAGCCCAGTGCGTATAAAGGTCATTTTCTGGTCTCACTTAGGTGAGGAAGCACTCCAAGGAAACAAGCTATGGTCCTCGTCCTCAACACCTCACAGCCAGGTAAAACCAAACCAACAAACACCAAAATAATCCCATTACCGCTGAGTCAATTCTCGTGCCTGGAGACCTTCCGTTTGTTTCTGAGGTTGTAAATCTGTGGAGTCTGAACAGACTCATAGCTGACCCTCCAGCAGGTTTTCAGAAGCAGTAAATTGCACAGGAGGAGATTGCCCATCTTTCTCCAGCGCATCTCCTAGTGGATTCGAACTGTGTCCTTTGGGTTGGCAATGGAGCTTTTTACCACTAAAGTTACCAAGGTTACCATTTTTAAAAAATTAGAACTTCTTTTTGTTATTATTTTTGTATTTGAATGTTTGCAAGTCATAGTTTTATTTAGTCATTCACAGACATTTTACTTTATAACATTAACTACAACTGATTAATGTAATTAATTACAACATCCCAAAGTAGAATAGGGTCCAATGGCAACCTCCCAAAGTAATATTCAAGACAGGTGGAGTGGTATTTTTTTCTGTACTAACAGGTGTTTAAGCTCACAGACCCTCCCTACATCCTGCCAACTGTCTTATCAGTATCGCACACCAAATAGTTCTATCTTTGAGCCACCCTGTGTGCCCCGAGTAGAGGACATTATGCTGAGTGAAATAAGTCAGGTACAAAAGGACAAATACTGTAGAAGACCATTGTTATAAAAATGAGGGAATGGTTTACATAGAGAGAATCATTCTGGTATCATTCACAGAAAAGGAGAAGTTGAAAATTAACAGACAATAAACATTTATTAAGATGGCTTAAAAAATAGTGAGCCCCCCAAAAAAAAATAAAAAAAAATAGTGAGCCCATAGCAGCTAGTGTCAATCCATACTAGAGCATGCACAGAAGCATCATTTACTCCCAGAGCAGCCTGGGGAAGGATCTGAGCAGAGGACAGACACTGAAATAGCACACACGCTCCAACCCATAATAAGAGATGTGTTTTAAAATGATTATCACAGAATAGGGTTAGTGGTAAGGAGTGACAGACACTGTCAACCCCAAAGTAAGCAATTTGAATCCACCAACAACTCCAAAGATGGGCAATCTCCTTATGTGCGATTTACAGCCTCTGAAAAGCCACTAGAGGGTCAGCTACGAGTGGGTTCTGACTTGACAGTACACAACAACAGCTTAACCCAGAAGGCTCTGGATCAGAGAGGGGTTAGCAGTGCAACTTCCTAAAAATGAGTCTACCAGAGCTCCCCTTGCAAAATGAAGTCAATACCGTGCTCTTCCCCCCCTTTTTTTCTTTAATTTTTAAAAAGTGTGTGTGTGTGTGTGTGTGTGTGTGTGTGTGTGTGTGTCTGTGTGTACCGTTAAATAGGATCTGACTGGTACAGGAGGAGACTGCCCCTCCTTCTCCAGCAGAGCATCTGGTGGATTCAAACCATGTCCTTGGGGATGGCAGTGCAGCTTCTTGCCACTAGGCCACCAGAGCTCCATGTACTTAAACTTTTAAGTTCTATGCCAGCCAGGGCCTATACCACCTCTGCACCAGCCCCAGTCCCCCAGGCCTACTCCCCTCACCCTGCTTTATATTTCTTTCTTTTTCTCACCAGTTAAAAAAAAACAACTGTTAAGTGCCACAAAGACAGGAAGTTTGCTTTGTTCCTTGGGCCCTGCTCATCCTAGCTTCAGGCCTGAGCTTAAAACAGAGGGGCTCAGCCAAAGTCCAGAATGAATCATTGTAGCTGAGAAGGAATGGATGGATGGATGGATGGATGGATGGATGGATGGATGGATAGATGGATGGATGGATGGATATAGCACTGCATAGCAACCTTTTGCCAGGCTCAATGGGAACTCTGAGCTGGACCCAAAAGAAGTACTTCCCAGCACACACTTGGGGCCGACCCTGCGGGAAGAAACATGCGACTGAGTGCAGTGAGAGGTGAGTGAAATGGCAGAGACCGTTTCTTTCCCAGAATGCATACTGTTGCCACTAATAGGAGGAAGAGACCTGTAGACCCTGCAGAAGAAGAGGAAGGGTGGCTGGCAGCAAGCATAGCCATGATCTGAGGGATGAAGGGAGGTCTGAGGGGCAGAAGCAGAGCAGTGAAGCTGGAGAGAGGCAGGACACGATCTCTGGAGTGGAGGAGGTGAAGCTGAAAGGTGCGCTTGCCTTAATGGCCCAGCCTAAAGCCGGGTATGGGAGAGGTGTGGTTGAGTGTACTGAACTCTGCAGTGGTCTCCAACGGATGGGGTTACAGGGAAGAGTCAAGAACACAAGTTGGCCACACAGCAACTTACCTTCCTTAAGACGCACCTCCAACGGCATCTGAAATAAATTCTGCACAGCTTCCACAAAACTCTTAAAGAGGCTCTTGAGGGGCTCGAAGGAGAGGGGCACAGGGTGGCACAGATCCCCAAGGCTCAGCTGCTGCTGCAACTCTTGCTTGACGGCCGAGTACTCCTGTGTGGAGCATGTGGGTCAGGGCAGCTCCGTGGCTGAGTCCAGCGACAGATCCAAGCTGGAGAACGCCAGCCCCATCGTGTTCAGCCACCTGCCTCAGCCCAGGCCGCCTGGATCCCAGGCCTGGACTGGCCCAGTGGCAGTCTCCCTGATGCTCGTCCTGCAATGCCTGCTCACTCGTCCCTTTCATGTCCACTAGACCCTATTCTGTGCCAAGTGTGTTAGGGGGCAAAGGACTAACTATCCCTGCTCACCATCTTACAGGTGTAGATGACATGAAGCCTTACAGACATTGAACAGGGGGTCTACCTGAGGAACAGGGGTGTGGTGCAGTTAATAATTACCCAGAGGGCGTCTCAATATTGTGTCTCTGTCTCAAGCGGTAAGGAGCTGCACTGCTTACCCAAAGGCAGGTGGTTCGGTTCCACCAGCTGCTCTCTGAGCTAAAGATGGGCAGTCTCCTCCCGTGTTATTGACTGTCTTTGAAAACCCAGCGGAGGGTCAGCTATGAGTTGGTTCCAACTTGACAGCACACAAGACCAACAGCAGCAGAAACACCTCCCCTGCCTTGTCTGGCTGCCTCTGTCAAACTTCTTTAATTTTTGCGGTGCTTAGAATCTCACTCAGGGCCTTCTATAGGGCTCCCTTTGGTTAATACCTGGGGGAAACTATCCCCATCTCTCTTGATGAAGGACCAGAAACAACACTGCCAGCTTCACTGTCACACCCTCCAAGAAGTCTTCCCTGGCCCATCCAGCTTTAGGCACGCCTTGGATCGTTTAGTTGGGCTATACATTGTAAACAGGGTTTCTGAGCACATCTCCCCACCCAGTTGCAAGGTCCCTATGTCCAGCAGAAGGCCTGGCCCAGAGTCTACTGCTCAGTACGGACATACCCTGATTTACTGGCCTCCCCTCGACTGCATCTCAAACATCCTGCACTTTGACAAACTGAATGTGTGTGGCACCCCAGAGTCAAGTAAGTGTGTTGTGCACCACAGAGTCGGAAATGACCCATAGCTGACCGTCCAGTGGGTTTTCAGAGGCAGTAAGTCGCACAGGAGATGGTCCATCCTTCTCGTGCAGGGCAGCTGGTGGAGTGGAACTAACCAAAGCACATGCTCACTTTGGTTCTCTGAGCCACATTTTGGGACTCTCTTATGTCAAACTTTTTCCAATGTTATTGCACATTTAACAGACTGTAATACGACTCAAAATGCAATATAAACATGGTCTAGAACTGATGCTGTATCTCTGAGGTAGGCTGGTATATATTTGATGAATAAACAACAACAATATATTATATTGGTTGTTTTTTTATTTAAGCCTCTTGTTTAGAGTCAACAAGATCTTATGGAGGGCCTTTGTATTTAAAAGTCGGTTGTTATATTCTGGAGAAACTTTCTTCTAAGTGGTACAGCACTCTTCTCTCAGTTTGCTGTCCTGAGGTAACCTGGGGTTGCTATGATGCTGAACCTTGTGCCACTGGGGTGTCAAATGCCCTAATAGTTACCCATGGTGGGCAGTGTTTGGTGGCACTCCCAGTCTAAGACAGGTTTGGAAGCAGTAGTGGCATCCACTCCCTAAACAACATGCCTCTGGAAACACTATGAACTTGGAGAAACGGCTTTTTGTTCATAGGGTCACTGTGAGTTGTGCTCAACTCAACAGCAATCATCAACAACAACAAAGAGGCAAACTGAAGGAATAATGATGAAAAATCAACAACTCTATTGCCACAGAAGAAAAAATTATGGAGAGAGATGAGAAAACTATGAATCTGAATCTGTAGTGTAAGAAAACGATTCTTCTCCACGGAAGAAATCCTTTGAACTCTCAAGCTTAAGCTCATTTCCATAGAGTTGGAACGAACTCATAGTGCACTCTCTTAGTGGGATTTTGGAGGCTATAAATCTCATGGGAAGAGATTGCCTATCTTTGTACTGTGGAGCCGCAGGAGGATTTGAACCACCACTTTTGAGTTAGCAGCACAACTCCCTTCCTAGTTGTGGTTAGTAGGTGTCATCTAGTCGAGTGCGATTCATAGCGACTTTACGAACAGCTGACCTGAGCCTAGCCTGTGCCATCCTCATCATCTCTGACACACCAGAGCCCTCTGCTGAAGTCACCACATCAATCCATCTCACTGAGGGTCTTCCTCACTTTTGATGACCCTCCGTCTTTCCAAGTGCGAAGCCCCTTTCCAAGGAAAAGCCTCATCTAGCGACATGTTGGAAGGATAAAAGATGAAGCATCACTGGTGAGCTCTGGTGGCCTAGTGGCAGAAAGCTGCACTACAAACCCAGAGGGCACGGTTCAAATCCACCAGATGCTCTGCTGAAGAAGGAGGAACAATCGCCTCCTGTACCAGTCAGATCCAATTTGATGGTACACACATAAAATATAATAATAAAAAAAATTTTTTAAAAGATGAAGCATCATCATCTTTGCCTCCAAGGAGCACCCTGGATATACTTTTCCCAAGACATATCTGATTGGCCTTTTAGAAGTCCATGGGCTATTTAGTATTCTTCTCCAGCACCACAACTCAGGCATCCCTAAAAATTATCTCTATTTAATTGGAGGACATTATGCTGAGTGAAATATCTCAGTCACAAAAACACAAATACTGCATAGTGTCACTGTTGTAGAATGGGACTAACATCAGGGTTGGAGTTAGACAGAGAAAAACTGGATAAATTATGTATACTGCATTGGAACAGATGAGGGAGAAAACAGTTTAAAAGCGATATATGATAGGGTATTATGATTATCACAGGAATCCAGAATTAAGGTTGCATAGTGGAGTGCAT
>NW_006399802.1:4004709-4009242 GCF_000299155.1 Elephantulus edwardii
ACAGCGTAGAGAAAAAAGTGCAACAATGAATTAATGGAAATCCAAAATCTCTGTAAATATTCATTAAAATTAATAAAACAAACAAAAAAATTATCTCTAAAAGATACAAGGGGGAGCTATGGTGACCTAGTGGCAAGAAGCTGCACTGCAATCCCAAAGGCACATGGTTCAAATCCACAAGACGCTCCTCTGGAAGAATAGGTGCAATCTCCTCCTGTGCCAATCAGATACGACTCAATGGTACGCAACAAGAGAAAGGGGAGGGGGGGAGCTGTCTATTTAAACTGATAGAAATGAACCCTTGTGTGCATTTTGCCCTTTTAAAGCTCAGTCTCATGTACCTAGAGCACACATCGCCCCAAAATTAGCTGAAGCGCTGACAAGAAGACAGAGGCTGAACCTGCTGGTCCACCTGAAACTCCTAGAGTGAAGACACCGCAAGGGGTCTCCCTTGACAGGTTCTGTCCTGTCTGATTCGTTCACCGGCTTGTTTCCTAACCAGAGCCCTTGCCAGCTATGGCTGGATTCTGTTCCCTTTATTTAGTTATACCCTGCCTTGTTTCCCCACGCCTTGAAAGTGTCTTAAAAAAAGGTCCTCTAATATTGCAAGACTTTCCTTTAGGAGAAGGAGGAAGTAGAGAGAAAAATAGGATAGGAATGCAAGCTGGAAGCTAGAGTTAGATGGGACACAAAACGTATGTCCTGAAGTCGTATTTGACTTATTGGAAGTTTATTTGGCTTGGATCTTCCCAGAAGCAATGGCAATGAAGGAGACAGGAAGAATTACTAATATTAAAGCAACCCAGTGCACATGGGACTATACAGGGACAAGATACCAGAGAAGAGTTTCTCCCATTGTTCCTGGGGGACAGAAACACCATTCTCAACAATGTGCTTTCACTAAATGTAGCAATGCGGATCACTGGGGCTTTTTCTTAGGATCTCCCTTAATATAAGACCCAACAAATAACTCACAAAAAACTCAGCTAAGCTTAGTGCCCAAGGAGGACCGTCCTCCTTTCTCTTTTGAACAAGCTGTGATATAGCTTGTATCATAAGGGGTGCCTTGCAGGGAGGGTGGTCTCAGTCACCACTGTGATAGTGAAGGGATGGGCAGTCAGACACCAATCATGTCTTAGAGTCAGACAGACCTGGGTTGCTGATCCCACCTCTGCCACTTACCAGCTGTGTGACCTCAAGAGCGTCACTTTACCTCCCAGAGTCTCAGTTTCTCATTACTAATAAAAAAATCTTCTCTCACTGACATCAAATTGGAATTGACCCATGACTGAACCTGTACTAAATTTTCAGAGGCCACAGGAGACAATTTATCTCTCTCTCGTCGAGTAGTCAGTGGATTTGAACTGTCTGCCTTTGGGTTGGCAAGCACAACTCATAGAGAATAACAAGATCTGTTGTTGTTAATTGCCGTAAAGTCGAGCACGACTCATAGTGACCCTATGAACAAAAGACCTGAAGCCTTTCTATAACTATCATTGTTCCTCCAAGTTCATAGAGGCATGTTGTTTAGGAAGTGGATGCCACTCCTGCTTCCAAACCTGTCTTAAACTGGGAGCTCCACCAAACACTGTCCACCATGGGCAACCATTATGGCATTTGACACCCCAATGGCACAAGGTTCACTGTCACAGCAAATCAAGGGAAGAGTGCTGTACAACTTAGAAGAATGTTCCTCCAAAATACAGTAACAGGGATTAAAATATAATCGCTCAGGCCCAATTTTTAAATATAAGGGCCCTCCAGGAGGTTTTGTTGACTCTAAACAAGAGGCTTAAATAATAAAAAGAAAAACAACAAACAACAAATAACCAAACATTCCCCACAGACCCTCAACCAAAACAAGAGAGCCCATTTTACAGAGTTCAGCTGCTTCACTCAGTGTCTCCAAAATGGAGACAAAGGCTTGGCCTTAAACACAAGGGCCCTCTAGCAGGTCTTGTTGACTCTAAACAAGAGGCTTAAATAAAAAAAAAAACAACTAAACATTCCTACTCTGAGGTAAATCTTTCAACTGATACCCAGCAGTGGCTTGGAATGTGTTGGTGTGATGTGTGTCACTGAGTTGATTCCAATGCATAGTGCTTCGGTCTAACAGAATGAAATGCCCTGCGTAGTGACTCTATCTAACAGAATTAAATGCCCTGTGTCGTCTTCATGATGCTGTGAATTGCCTGTTGTTGCAGCCAGTGTGCTAATCCGGCTGAATACAGAAGTCTTCAAACATAGTGGCTATCAATATCATTATTATTGTGATTTTAACAAAAGTTTACAGAAAAGCTGGATTTTCATTCATTCACTGTTGTACAATTTCCGCCTTACCCTGACCCAGTTCACTTTTTTTAAAAAAAAATTATTATTATTATTTTTGTGTGCGTGTACCATCAAATCAGATCTGACTGGTACAGGAGGAGATTGTCCCTCCTTCCCCGGGAGAGCATCTGGTGGATTCCAACAGTGTGCCTCTGGGATTGTAGTTGCAGTTCCTTGCCACTAGGCCACCAGAGCTCCCCTGACCTGGTTAACTTTTTAAAAAAGAAATATTTTAAAAATATTCATTTATTGTTGTACAATTTCTTCCTTCCCCCATTCCCTAGTCCACTTTGCAATGCACCTCTTATTCTGGACTGTTGTCATACAAATAATGCCTAATCATACATTCCTTTGAACAGTTCTTTCTCCTTCGTCTGTTCCAATGCAGTGTTCATTATCTATCCCCTTTTCCTAGTTTCCCCCTAACTCCCATGTGAGTCCTGTTGTATAAAAGTGGAGTTATGCAGTACATTATTTAGTTGTTGTTTTGGCCTGTCAAGTTGGAACTCATAGCTGACCCTCCAGCAGGTTTTCAGAGGCTATAGGTCAAATGGGAGGGGACTGTCCTCCTGTGGGGCAGCCGGTGAACTGGCAACATCTGCCTCTGGATTGGCAGTGAACTTCTTACCACTAGGCCACCAGCACTCTCTATTAGTTATTTCAAGATGTATTCCTGACAACATGTATTTTCTGACTGTGTGTGTGAGGGCAACAAAGCCCTCACAGACACAATTCTCTGCGACTCACCGAGCATGCCCATGCTGTGCTTAATATCACAGTGACCAAGATGAGGGCCATTGGTAAAATTCTTGCATTCCATGTGGGGAGACCTGGACTTTATTCTTGGCCAAAGCACATCATATGTAGCCAGCCGACACTCATCTGTCCGTGGATGCCTGCATGTTACTGAACAGTTTTTAGCAGAACTTCAAAGCTAAGATGTGCTGGGAAGATAGGATGGGTGGCCGACTTGAAAATCAGCCAATGAAAACCCTATGGCCCCCAGCACATTAGTCAAGTTCAACAGAGCAGCAAGCAACAAATGCTGGTGAGGTTGTGGAGAGATTGGAACCCTTCTTCCCTGCTGAGGGGAGTGCAAAATGGGGCAACCACTGTGGAAGGTGGTCTGGCGCTTTTTCAAAAAGTTGGAAATAGAAACGACTTAACCCAGCAATACCACTACTGGGAATATATCCTAAAGAAACCAGAGCCACCACCCAAATCGATGCATGCACACCCATGTTTATTGCTGCATTTTTCACAATAGAAAAGAGATGGAAGCAACCCAAGTTCCCATTAACAAAACAATGGATAGAAAAAACTATGGTATATTCACACAATGGAATACTATGCAGCATCGAAAAACAAGGAACTTGTAAAACATCACATAACAACACGGGTGACCCTGGAGGACCTTATGCTGAGTGAAATATCTCAGTCATAAAAGGAAAAATACTGCATAACACCACTGTTATAAAACAGGACTGACATGGGGGTTTGGAGGGAACTAGGAAAAGAAAGAACAGATAACAAACACAACATTAGAAAAGATGAAGGAAAGAACTATTTAAAGGGAGTATATGATTAGGCATTACATCTATGACAATAGTCCAGAATAAGAGGTGTGTTGCAAAAAGGTCTGGGAAAGGGGGAAGGGACAGGGAGGGAGGAAATTATGCAACAATGAATGAATATTTTAAAAAAGAAAATGGGCCGCGGGCCCTCCTGCAGCGCGGGGCGGCGTGCCCCGGAGCGCTGTGCCCGCCAGCCGAGCGGGAGCAGCGGCGGCCAGAGCGCGCCCAGCGAGCCCCCGCGCCAGGGTGACGCCTGCCGGGTGCCCCAGCCGGGACGGACTTCTTTGGAGGTGCTGGGGCTTATTTGAATTTCCGCAAGGCGCGAGTTACGGAGCCTGCATCTCTGGAGCTTCCCTGGTTCTTCACCAGAGGACATGGATGAAAATGAAAGTGATCAGTTCTTGCTGACCAGCAGCCAGTATCCTAAGAAAGTGGTCAGAAAACGTCAACATTCAGCCCGGGATTCCAGAGGAAGTGATTCTTCTAGATGTTCCAGGAAAAGCTTCAGACTGGACTACAGATTAAAGGAAGATGTAACAAAATCAAAGAGAGGGAAAGATGGGAGATTCATTAACCCTTGGCCAACGTGGAAAAATCCCTCTTTTTCAAATGCTCTCAAATGGCTGAT
>NW_006399802.1:4010497-4011970 GCF_000299155.1 Elephantulus edwardii
CATCGGACATGAATTTGAGAAACAAATGAAATGACCAAGAAATTCATCAGCATTATGTTTTTTTTTACATTTGGAAACAGCTTTTGCAAGACCATTTTGTGTCCTGCTTACTTAAATATGATTACCAGTTTATAGAAAAAGTAAATAGGATGGGTGGGTCATTAAAATATTGGATTAGCTATTAAAAAAAAAAGAAAATGAACTAGGGGATGGGGAAGGGAGGAAGAGAGAAGAAAATGTGCAACAATGAATGAATGCAAATCAACATTTTTGTAAACTTTCGATAACATCACAATTAAAAAAAGAAAACCTTACGGATCATGACAGTCTGATCCACAACCAAGCCTGGGGATGGCCCAGGACTAGGGAGCACTGCTTTCTGTTGTTCTTGATGTTGCTCTGAGTTGAGAGTGGACTGGGCAGCAGCTAACAATCACCTCCACCACCACGCTGAAATATGGGTGGTGGAAGGCAGCTGGAAGGACAGAAACCCAGCATTACCTGTAGCAGCTTTATGGGATCCTGCTCCTGGCCGATACCCCAGACCCTGTGGGCAACATCATCCATGGCGGCGACGTGCTCCTCGGAAGACTGAATCTGCTGCCTGTACGCCTGCAGGGTAAACTGCATGTTTTTATCGATGTATTTCTTGGCCAGCACTTCCTCTTCATCAAGTAATAATCTGAGTTCCGTGAATCTCTCCGCCAGCCAGGTTTTACTTGACTCTGCATGAGCCTGAAAAGAAAGCCAGTTACAGATGAAGTGACTATCAGTTGAGAAAATCCACAAGAACCTACACAAAAATAAGGTATGATATTAAAAGTCAATTTAGTAAGGCGGGCAGCCAGATATAAGATCAACTGATAAAAATCAAAGCTTTCCTAAGTATCAGTTATAACCAGCTGGAAAATGCATGGAGGGTGAAAAAAAAAGACCTTTTGAAAGCAGGGGAAAAAAAAAGAACTCCAAGCAAAATAGCAACAACAATTCAAATAAAAAAAATATCATTTATGAGACATTGCACATTTGATGATATTAAGGAACATTATGGTTAATTTTATTAGATGCAATAATGACATTATTGTTAAGTATTTTAAAGAATGGGTCCTTGTCTTTCAGAGTTAATACACTGAAATGTTAATGGCTTAAATGATTATTTCTGAGATTTGTTTCAAAAAGCATACACATGCTGGAGGTTTTTCACAAGCTAAAATAAATTTCAGACTGATTAAAAAACTGCATATTATTAAAAATAAACTCCCTTAAGAATTAATCTGTTGAAGTGAAATAAAAAAATACATTTTAAAAATAAATTTTGGGAGTAAGATGAGACCCAGACAAAAAATTTAAAAAAGATGCTAGATTTGACCATGTTCTTTGTTGTTGTTATGTGCCGTCGAGTCGTTTGCGACTCATAGCGACCCTATGCACAACAGCCCTAAACCCTGCTCTATCCTGCGCCAACCACACTGC
>NW_006399802.1:4015495-4016931 GCF_000299155.1 Elephantulus edwardii
AGTTTGTTATGATCCACACAGTCAAATGCCTTTGCATAATCAATGAAACACAGATAGACATTCTTCTGGTATTCTCTGCTTTCAGCTAAGGTCCATCTAACATCAGCTACAATTTACCTAGTACCACGACCCCTTCTAAACCCAGCCTGGACTTCTGGCAGCTCTCTGTTGATGTACTGTTCCAGTCGTTTTTGGATAATCTTCAATAGAATCCTGCTTGCATGTGAAATCAATGCTATTGTTCTGTAGTTTCCACACTTATTTTGGTCACCCTTCTTTGGGATGGGAACAAATATAGATCTCTTCCAGTCAGTCGGGCAAGTGGTTGTTCTCCAGATTTCTTGGCACAACTTGGTGAGCACACCCAGGGCAGCATCTGTTAGCTGAAATATGTCAATTGGTATAATATATAATAAGAAAGAAATAATTCAATTAAAGGAAATTTGAAAAATAGGCTAAGGATACAAGTGCCATTAAACATATGAAGACGTCTTCAGCTCCCCAAACAATCAATGATGTGACCACTGCATTAAAAAAAATTTAGCCATCTTCAAGGATATGAACATGTATGGCTAAGTACAATTTATAACAGTGAATCTAAATTTAAAAATCAATCTCCATAATAGTCTTATGTGTTTCCTACTGCCAAAGGGGCCCTTTAGAGTAGTGAGAGAAGATTTTCACCCTGAAACCTACAGCATCCCTTTTCAGCAGGAAGTAGCTAAGAAAATACGCCATCCCCTTTTCCTTATGAATCAGGGTGAAGTCTCTCTCAGGGAGGAGAGATAGGGAATGGCAAAGGACACACTGACAAAGGAGATTAATCAGAACTGGCTTCTATAAGCACTGTGGCAATTGGACAATTAAAACAGACATTCGGGGCCGGGGGTAGGGGGGAGGAGAAGAAGAACGAACTGGAGAGGAGGGTAGAGAAAACAGTGCAACAATGAATGAATGAAACCCCCCAAAAAAATTTAGCATCAAATTTGAAAACTGATAATATCAGCAATTGTAAGGGTGTAGGGTATAGGACATTTATACACACAATTTAGTATCTTACTGTATGTGCTGTCAAATTGCCTGTGACTCACAGAGACCCTACATACAAGAAGAGCTCTGAAACCTGATCTGTCCTGAGCCAGTCTCACCGACTCTGATATACCATCCCCCATTGCCTTAGCGACTGTGTTAATCCATCTCATCCAGGGTCTTCCTCACCTGCACTGTCCCTCCACCCTTCCGAGCATGATGTCCTTCTCCAAGGATTGGCCTCTCCTGGCCACATGCCCAAAGTATGTCAGATGGAGCTTTAAAATACAAACCTCTACTGCCAAAGGGGCCCTTTAGAGTAGTGAGAGATCTTCACCCTGAAACCCACAGCGTCCCTTTTCAGCAGGAAGTAGCTAAGAGAATACGCCATCCCCTTTTCCTTATGA